>NC_044391.1:118931987-119010355 GCF_006542625.1 Nomascus leucogenys | reverse complement strand
TCAAACAAAAGACTTCTCAGCAAGGCAAATTTCAGAAGGGTGCTGCCTGCATCAGTTATGATCGCAAGAGCACACTGAACAAAGGAAAGCAGGGGTTTTTATTCCTAACGCCATTCCTGTGTCCTCCCCTTGTTATCTGGGGTCGGACCACACAATCTAAACTGATTCCGACTGACTAGATTTAGCATTTAGAATAGGACAAAGAACCAGGAAGTTTATTGTTTGTACCCAACAACTTAAAGTAAGGCAGCGTGGGTCGGCTACAAGCTTGGTGGACGGAGGCATGCCTGGGCGTGTTAAAGGCAAGAAAGATTACTTATATGATAGAACAAAGGACAAAGAGGGTGAAACCCTCTGAAGAGAAACTGTTTGTTCCTAACACTTGTGTGCAGGAGTTCAAGACAAGAATGAGGTATGACCACTCCACTGCACTCTGGCCTAGGCTACAGAGCAAGACTGTCTCAAAAAATAAAAAAATGAGAAAGACTTCAAAGAAATAACAATGCACCTGAAGGAACCAGAAAAGCAAAAACAAACCAAATCTAAAATTGGTAGAAGAAAAGAAATAATAAATATCATAGCAGTAATAAATAAAATTGAGAATAAAACAAAATACAGACGATCAACAAAACAAAATCAACTACCTTTTAGCTAGGCTAAAAAAAAAAGATGACTCAAATAAATAAAATCAGAAATGAAAAAGAAAATATAACAACTGAGACCACAGAAATAAAAAAAATCATTAGAGACTATTATGAACAACTATATGCCAACAAATTTAAAAACTAGAAGAAATGGATAAATACTTGGATACATATGACTTTCAAGATTGAACCATGAACAAAGAAAACCTCAATAAGCTGATAAGTAACAAGATTGAAGCCATAATAAAGTCTCCCATTCCACTAAATATTAAAACTTTTAAACATAAAACAAAAAATTAAGTCTCCCACCAAAGAAAAGCCCAGGACCTAATGGCTTCACTACTAAATTCTACCAGTTCTACTCAAACTCTTTAAAAAAAAAAAATCAAATGTTTTGGAACTCATTCTACAAGGCCAGCATCACTGTGATTCCAAAACCAGACACGGACAAAACAAAAAAAGAAAACTACAGGCTAATACCACTGATTATGAAATTAGATGCAAAATCCTCAACAAAATACTAGCAAACCAGATTCAACCACATATTAAAAGGATCACTCATCATAATCAAGTGGGATTCACCACAGGAATACAAGGATGGTGTGACATACACAAACCAATAAACATGATACATCACATTAACAGAACCAAAAACAAAAACCATGATTATTTCAATAGATGCCAAAAAAGCATTTGATAAAATTCAATATACCTTTGTGATAAAAACCCATAACAAACTGTTGTAGATGAAACATAGCTCAAAATTAAAAGGGCCATATATAATAAACCCACAGCTAACACCATACTGAATGGGGAAAAATTGAAGGTCTTTCCTCTAAGGTCTGCAACAAGACAAAAATGCCTACTTTCACTGCTTTTATTTCATATAGTACTGGAAGAAAAATGAAGTAAAAGAAAGAAATAAAGGGCACCAAAGTTGAAAAGGAAGAAGTCAAATTAGCCTTGTTTACAGATGGCATGATCTCATACCTAGAAAAACCTAAAGATTTCACCAAAAAAACCTGTAAGAACTGATATATATGCTTAGTAAAGTTGCAGGATCCAAAATCAACATGAAAAATCAATAGCATTATATATACCAACAGTGAACAACCTGAAAAAGAAATTTAAAAAGTGCTGGGCACGGTGGCTCATGCCTGTAACCTCAGCATTTGGGAGGCCGAGGTGGGTGGATTGCTTGACTACAGCCTGGACAACATGGTGAAACCCAGTCTCTACAAAAATAAATAAATAAATAAAATGCAGACTCAAGGCAATGCCTATCAAATTACCAATGACATTCACAGAAAAGGAAATAGAAAAAAAAAACCCTAAAAATTATATGGAACCACAAAAGACCCCAAATGATCGAGGCAAAGAACAAAGCTGGAGGCATCACGCTACTTGACTTCAAATTTACTACAAAGCTATAGTAACCAAATAAGCATGATACTGCAATAAAAACAGACACATAGAACAGAAGAAAGAATCCAGGTATAAATTTATGTATTTATAGCCAATTCATCTTCAACAAAGATGCCAAGAACATATAATGGGGAAAGGACAGTCTCTTTAGTAAATGAGGCTGGGAACACTGGATATCCACATGCATAAGAATGAATGAATGAATGATTTTTTGAGGTTAAGACCTCAAAACCACAGACAACCAAAGATAAAATAGACAAATGGGATTACATCAAGCTAAAAAGCTTCTGTACAGGAAAAAAAATACAAAAACAAAGTGAAGAGAAAACCCACAGAATGGGAGAAAGTATTTGCAAACTACCCATCTGACAAGGGATTAATAACCAGGATATATTAAGAGCTTAAACAACTTAATGGCAAAAAAACAAATAATCAAATTCTAAAATGGGCACATTTAAAATGGGCAAACGATCTGAATAGACATTTCTCAATAGACCTGTCGAGTGTGGGAAATGATGCCCAGCACATGGTAAGATTCACTAATTGCTAGAACATCTTTTTGATAATTTTTATGAAACAGTGAAATATGTAGGTTCCTGGCTGCACAGAACAGTCTTTTCTGAATCATTCTCTTTTCCCTCTTTTATAGTTCTTGTTCCTTGCTTTTTATGACTAGGGTGCTAGTTGTCTCTCCTTATGAGAGGTGGTGGATGGTTTAAGTACAGGTCTATCATCAAGACGAGCTGGAGGTAGGAATAAAAGGAATATGAAAGGGAGGAGATTTAAAGATGCTTCTACCCATTTCTTTTTCTACTTTATAAACCTCTTCTTTTGCTGCTTTTACTTTGGATTTTAAAAACAGGGTTTCGAGATTATACTGTGTTCATAGCAATATCATTCACAATAGCTAAAATATGGAAACAAAGTATCCATTAATGAAATAATGGATATGAAAAATGTGGTATAGACATACAATAGAATATTACTCAGTTTTACAAGGGTAGGAAATTCTGACATATGCTATAACATGGCTGAAACTTGAGGACATGATGCTGAGTGAACCAAGCCAGTCACAAGAAGACAAATACCGTCTGACTACACTTTTCTGTGGTACTTATGGTAGTTAAAATCAGAGAAACAAAAGTAGAATGATGGCTGAGGGAATGAGGAGTTGTCTGATGAGGGAATGAGGAGTTATGTCTGATGACTGGAATTTCAGCTTTGCAAGATGAAAGGAGTCTGTAGATGGATAATGGTAATGGCTGCATTTCACAAATGTATTTAATACCATTTAACTGTATACTTAAAATGGTTAGGATAATTGTCCTCGTTTCAGTTTTGCAAGATTAGAACAGTCTATAGATGGATAGTGGTAGTGGCTGCATCTCATGAATGTATTTAATACCATTTTACTATACACTTTAAAATGGTTACAATAATCGTCCTCTTTGCGCAGTGGGCAGCATGTTGGTCTCATAAAAATGGTTACCATAATAAATTGTATGTTATGCACATTTTACTACAATAAAAAAAATACTAACCCAAAATGGATTATGAACTTAATCTGAAAACATAGGAGAAACAGGAGAAAATTTTCAAAACCTAGGGTTAGGCAAAGAGTTATTAGATTTGTCACCTAACTTGATAAATTGGACTTGATCAAAATTAAAAGGTTTTGTTTCATGAAAGATCCCTAAAGAAAGGATGAAAAGACAAGCCACATACTGGGAGAAAATACCTGGAAATGATATATCTGACTAAGGACTAGTATATACTATAATAGATTACATAAAGAATTCTCAAAACTCAGTAGTAAAAAGAAAAAACCACCCAATTCAAATATGGGCAAAAGACCATGAAGAGACATTTCACCAAAATAGATACACAGATGGCAAATAAGCACATGAAAAGATGTCCAACATCATTTGCCATCAGGGAAATGTGGCTACACATCGATGATAATGACTAAAATAAAATGAGACAACACCAAATACTGGCAAGGATGTGGAGAAACTCGATCATTCACACATTGCTGTTGGAAATGTAAAATCATACAGCTACTCTGGAAAGCGGTTTTAGCAGTTTCTTTAAAAAAACGGGCAAACATGCAACTATCATATGACCCATCAATTTCACTCCCTGGCAATCTCTTGAAAATTATGCTCAGTGAAAAAAGCCAATCCTGAAAGTTTATATATTTATTATTCCATTCATATAAAATTGCTGAAATGACAAAATAATGGAAATAGAGAACAGATCACTGGTAGCAGCTTTGAGTTAAGAAGGGGATGGGGTGAGAGGAAAGTGGGTGTGGCTAGAAAAAGGCCGCATGAGTGATCTTTGTGGTGACGGAAATGTTCTGTAGTTTGACTCTATTAATGTCAATATCCTGGTTAGTGATACTATGCTAGAGTTACTACTAGAGGAAACTGGGTTAAAGGCACATGTGATTTCTGCATTATTTTTTTACAAACATACATGGATTTACAATTAACCCAAAATAAAAGATTTAATTTTTAAAAAAAAGGAAATGGAAATTTCTGCACACGAATGAAAGAATCTAAACCCCAAAGAAAGAAGCCTTTCGTAAGAAGGCAGACACTTACCTAAACAGTGTATCTGACAAGCCTAGAATCAGGTGGGCAAAGGAATGGACCTGATACAGACTGAGTGACTTTGATGGTATAAGGAGTGGAGCCATTAATGACGCGGGCTGGCATGACAAGTTAGAATCTGGAGGATCCTAAAATGGAGAGTTACTTGTCCCCACACATTAGATCGCCTTTGTGGGCATTTACTGAGGGTACAGTGGTGTAGCAGGCTGAGAATGGGGCTATAAAAGCAATGAAACATTTCTGCAGTCTCACAGTTCATAGATCCTAAAGTCATGCTAGTGGAAAGAACCTATGAGAGACACAAAACTGATCTCCCACCCTTATGATAGCTGAAAACAGAAGCCAGGTGAAAGTAACTAAAGCAGCAACCTAACCCTAAACAAATTCAACTCCTATTTTATCAGCCTCACTGCAGCTTCCTGAAAAGGAAAGAACACTGCTTCGCTTTCAATGGTTCTTTTATACGTTATTTAGAGCACAATAAAAAATTTAAGACATGTAAAGAAGCAGGATAACATAAGAGGAAAACAATCAAAAGAAAACCCACACAGCAGAACCACAGATGTTAGAAGTATTATAGCAGAAAAGAACTTTAAAATGGCAATTTTAAAATACATAGGAAAAGATGTACAAATTAGATGCAATATCAAATTTAAGAGAAACAGAAACTCTAAAAAGAGCAAACAGACATTATAAAAGTTAAAAATACTACAAATGAAATTAAGAAATCTATGACCTATTCAAAGGCTGAGCGTGGTGGCTCACACCTGTAATCCCAGCACCTTGAGAGGTTGGTGGATCAACCTCCTGAGGTCAGGAGTTCAAGACAGCCTGGCCAATGTGGTGAAACCCCACCTCTACTAAAAATACAAAGAAAAAAAAAAATTAGCCGGGCGTGGTGGCACGTGCTTGTAATCCTAGCTACTCGGGAGGATGAGGCAGGAGAATCGCTTGAACCCGCGAGGTGGAGGTTGCAGTGAGCCAAGATCACGCTACTGCATTCCAGCCTGGGTGACAAGAGCGAGACTCCGTCTCAAAAAAAAAAAAGTCTATGACCTGTTCAAGCAATGGGGTAAGTTTATAGAGCTTAAAATTTTAAAGTCTATAGGACATTAGAGTTCTGATATTAGCTCTGATATTGTCTGAAATGCTTTAAGAATTTAACATATTTAGTAAATATTTTTCATATCACTATTAAAATAGTAATTTTATTTATTACATTTATTATGCATAGCATTCAACAGCAAATTTTGGAATATAAAAATAAGATACTTTAAAATCATCTTCAAAATGACAATTAAGGTAAGGTAGGACTTCTTATAGTAAATTTCTCATTTCTCTTGGTGGTCTTATTGATTTTAAAATGTAAGATTACAGGCCAGGCATGATGGGTCATGCCTGTAATCCCAGCACTTTGAGAGGCCAAGGCAGGTGGATCACCGGAGGTCAGGAGTTTGAGACCAGCCTGGCTAACATGGCAAAACCCGTCTCTACTAAAAATACAAAAATTAGCCAGGGGTGGTGGCGGGCACCTGTAATCCCAGCTACTCAGGAGGCTGAGGCAGGAGAATCACTTGAACCCAGGAGGTGGAGGTTGCAGTGAGCTGAGATCGCACCACTGCACTCCAGCCCAGATTAAAGAGCAAGACTCTATCTCCCAAAAAAAAAAAAAGTAAGATTACATAGTTTTAATCATAAAAGAGCAGTTTAAAATATGTATGTATATAAATTAATTTTTTAAATTTAATTTATTTAGTTTAGAATTCAGAGTTAAGAAGTTAGTTGTAGCTAATTCATAATCTCACAGTATTGTCTGAAAACAATGCATTTACCTACTTATGTTCCCTGAAATTCGACATGATAGTTTTGTATTAATATAAATAAGAAATTAGATTTTTAAGTTAGTATGTTGTATTTTCCTCTATAATCACATTATTACAAATTGGACTTGTGATGCAAATGGATCTTCTATTTAATTTTTATAATAAATGGTTTGTATTTAGTAAATAAATATTAATTATAGTTGATTCTTAAATAATGTGGCGGTTAGGGGCTCTGACCCCTGTGCAGTTGAAAATCTGAGTAAAACTTTGACTCCTTCCAAACTTAACTAATAGCCTACCATTGACTGGAAGCCTTGCTGATAACACAAGCAGTCCATGAACGCATATTTGGTATGTGCTGCATTGTTATATACTATGTTTGTACAATAAAGTAAGCTGGGGAAATGAAGCTGTTATAAAGAAAATCATAGAAAAGAAAAAAATGTACTTACTATTCATAAAGCAGAAGTGAGTCCTCCCAAAGGTCTTCATCTTCATCATCTTCAGGTTGATTAGGCTGAGGAGGAAGAAAAAAGTTGGTTTTGCTCTCTCTGGGTTGCAGAGGCAGAAGAAAAATCTACATATAAGTGGGCCCCTGCAGTTCAAACACTTGTTGTGCAAGGGTCAACTGTCTTACACAGGAATTTGTGTCACTAAGAAAGTAACTATCTTTAGAACTGGGAACTCAAAAATCCCTTTCTGATACCATAAACAAACGGCAATAAGGACCATAAAGCTGAGCCAGTGTGCACCCAGACAAATAAGAGATTATTTTTGAAGATACCTATTGAATGCAGAAGACGGGAAAGTAATTCCTCTACAAGAAGCAGAAGTTATGTTACATATTCTTCTACAAACGAGGTCTGTTTTCTTCCTCATTCTCCATAAGTTGGAACCTCATGAGATATAGTCACTTCTTAGAACAAGCTGTTTTTTAAAATGTGCTGGACAATTATCATAATAATATTAATTTTGTTGGAACAAGAGACTCTGTTACCAGGCTGGGCATGGTGGCTCATGCCTGTAATCACAGCACTTTGGGAGGCTGAGGCAGGTATATCACTTGAGGTCAGGAGTTTGAGACCAGCCTAACCAACATGGTGAAACCCTATCTCTACTAAAAATACAAAAATTAGCCAGGCATGAGGGCAGGCACCTGTAATCCCAACTACTTGGGAGGCTAAGCCAAGAGAATTGCTTGAACCTGGGAGGTGGAGATTGCAGTAAGCTAAGATTGTGCCACTGCACTCCAGCCTGGGTGACAGAGCAAGACTCAAGACTCCATCTCAAAAAAAAAAAAAAAAATACTCTGTTACCATTAGGCAAAAGATGATCTTAATAAACATTAGCCAAACTCTAGGCTCAAAAAATTATAATAAAATTGTAAAAATGGTTCACAGTAACAAAAATATAACACCTAATGCATTGTACAATCTAAACTGTATAAAGACACCATTAATTTAGTACATATTTACCAAACCACTTCTATAAGTTAGGTTTGGCAAATTGCAGCAGACAAAGATGGAATTGAATAGTTTTTGTCTTTAAGGTGCTCATAATAGAATACAGATAACTATTTAATTTTTGTGTTTTTTTACCAGAATTTTTAAGAAAAATTATTTTAATTCATTCATACATTTTTCCACTTAAAAAATAACTGTCATGTGTCTTTAGTGGACTAAGCATTTTTCCAATGTTACAAAATACATTTTAAAAATACACGTAGGAGATTGTGAATACCATTGTCATTTATTTTATTTACTACCTTATGTAGTGCTTACTGTGTGTCCCATGTCATCTGGGAGCTTATTGTTATAATTTATTATGTATGTGTTATGTTCAGTATGTGCCAGGCACTTTTACATTTGTGGTGATGAATGCAAGCTTCCAAAATCTGGGTCAGATTTAGGGTAAGCATGCAGAGTGAGTGGAACTTTGCCAGTAAGGAGGCAGAGGGATGATGCTTGGCAGAAGGAATATCTAACAAGTTGCATGTTTGACAGAAGCAGCAGCCACGAAGAATGAAAGTTTTAGAAAAGGAGGAGCAATTTCAAAATGTAAGACACCTGAGTGAGCTTTGTAGAGTTTCTGAGCAGTTCAAATTTACTAGTGCAAAAAAAGTGTACATGAGTGGTTGGTCATGAGGTGGAAATGGCTTATAGTTATTATTTATTATGTATTTGTCATGTTCAGTATGTGCCAGTGAAGGCAAGCTTAGCAAAGGCTTTGTTGTTGTGGTTGTTTGACCTGTGTCTAGAAACAAGTTCAATAAAAGACTTTCAATAGTATAGAAATGAGTAGATCTTAGCCTGTAGGCCAGGGGAAACTTCTCAGGTAGAATGCTTTTGGCTGCAAATACTAGAAGACCTAACTAACCGTGGCCAAAACCGTAAGAACCAGGCTTGTTTTGGTTGTCCAGTGATATGATTGGATCCCACTTGTTTCTCTTTCAGCTACAATGTTGGCAGTATCTTGTTCATTTCTCCTTTCATGGTTGGCTACTTAGCAACAGCCCCAAACATGTTCTCACAAGGGCTGCTTTTCTTCACATGTGTCTATTAAATTGGGAGAAAACCCAGAAGTATGCAGGGGACTTTTTGTAATTTTCTTTTTTTTTTTTTTTTGAGACGGAGTCTCGCTCTGTCGCCCAGGCTGGAGTGCAGTGGCCGCAATCTCGGCTCACTGCAAGCTCTGCCTCCCAGGTTCATGCCATTCTCCTGCCTCAGCCTCCCGAGTAGCTGGGACTACAGGCGCCCGCCACGACGCCCAGCTAATTTTTTGTATTTTTAGTAGAGACGGGGTTTCACCGTGTTAGGATGGTCTCGATCTCCTGACCTCGTGATCCACCCGCCTCAGCCTCCCAAAGTGCTGGGATTACAAGCGTGAGCCACTGCGCCCGGCCCTGTAATTTTTTTTTTTTTTTTTTTTTTTTTGAGATGGAGTCTCGCTCTGTCACCAGGCTGGAGTGCAATGGCATGATCTTGGCCCACTGCAACCTCCACCTCCCACGTTCAAGCGATTCTCCTGGCTCAACCTCCCAAGTAGCTGGGACTACAGGTGCCCGCCACCACACCCAGCTAATTTTTGTATTTTTAGTAGAGACGGGGTTTCACCACGTTGACCAGGATGGTCTTGAGCTCTTGATGTTGTGATCTGCCCACCTCTGCCTCCCAAAGTGCTGGGATTACAGTTATGAGCCACCGTGCCTGGCCCTTTTTGTAATATTTTATTGGCTGGGTCACACCACATGCTCATTCCTAAACCAGGCACTGGGAAAGCAAATGTGATTAGCTTAGAATAATCATTTCTCTTTTGAAGCTGGGGAGGGGTATTGGGATAATAAATATCCAAATAGATTTGTGTTTCTCCAGCAAGAAACAATAAGGAACTGCTCTTGGATAGGGAGCCAGCAGTGTTTGGTCTAGAAGTTCATTGGAAGATCGTGAGCAGGGGAGGCATTAGATCAGATTTGAGAATTAGGGCATTCTGTTCAGGGATTGGCATGCTTTTTCTGTAAAGGGCCAAGAAGGAAATATTTTAGCCCATGTGATCTCTCTCTCTCTCTTTTCAAGAAAGATTTAAGCAGCTGAAGGCCATGTGGTCTCTGTTGTAGCTACTCAACCCTGCCATTGTGTGTGAAAGCAGTCACAGGTAGCCCAACCTGTGAGTAGGCCCAACTGTACTCTCATAAAACTTTATTGAGAAAAAACATATGGTAGGCAGGATTTGGCCTGTGGTCTGTAGTGTGCTGACCCCTTATGTAGAGGATTGATGGAGGATAGATGTCACCTGGGAGTGTATAGTTATTATTTACTAGGTATTTATTATGTTCGATGCCATCCACCTTTAAATTTGTGGTGATGAGCACAAGCTTCTGAAAAATGGATAGGATTTAGGGTAAGCATGCAGAGTGAGTGAAGCTTTGCCATGTAAGGAGGCAGAGGGATGATGTTTTGCAGAAGGAATATCTAACAACTTGCACGTTTGACAGAAACAACAGCTATGAAGCCTGCAAATTTGTAAAAAGGAGAAGAAGGTGCAAAAGGTAAGACACTTATGTGTCTCTACTCTTACCACGTAAAGAGACTGGGAGACAAGGGAAGCTTCAGCCATAGTTAATGCTATAGTTTTCTTATCACAAATCCATGGAGTACATAAGTCTTATTACAAGGTTTTCACCCATCCGTGATAAAATAAAATGATGGAGCTCCAGTTTATTCATTTGAAAATATTGGTGTTGCCAGGGATGGTGGCTCCTGCCTGTAATCCCAGCAGTGCTGGAGGCTGAGGCAGAAGGATCCCTTGAGGCCAGGAGGTCCAACAGCCTGGGCAATATAGCGAGACCCCATGTCTATTTTTTTTTTTAATGTTGCTGGGTGTGGTGTTCTGCACCTATAATCCCAGCTACTTGGGAGGCTGAAGCAGGAGAACTGCTTGAGCCTAGAAGTTTGAGGTTGCAGTTAGCTATGATAGCAACATTGCACTGTAGCCTGGGTGGCAGAGTGAGACCCCATCTCTGATAAAAATCAAGTCAAATAAGATAAAATAAAATGTTGGTCTTTTTCTTGGAATTATGCTTTTTTAATTTATTTTGCTTTTTAAAAAAATTTAAGAAAGGACAATAATAGTTGGTTTACATAAGGCTTTCAGAAACTGGCTTCTGCCCAAATCTCCATCTGCAGCCCCTTCTCTGTCTGCTCTTTTTTCTGGCATTACTGAGCTGCTGGTAATGCCTCCATCACCATCCCTCTCATGTAGACAAATACGCTCTGGGAGGCTCCTCTGCCTCTCTTGCGGCTGCCTGCCATGTGCTACCTTTCCTGATGGCTTTTATTCCCATTCTTTAAACCCCAGTGCCTACCACTTAGCAGGAACTCCATGAATATTTATGAAAATAAAGACTGTTTATACGAAGATGATTGCTACAGTCTAGCAGCAAAGAGGATAGACATGCAAAGACATGATGTGCAGTTCAGATGTTGGAGTGACACTAGAAAACTTGACAAAGTACTGAGGGAGCCCCAAGGAAGGAGATGTCTGTGTATGTGGAGAAAGATAGCCAGATTCAAGGAGGACTTCACACAGCATTCTGAGTCATTTTTTCTTTTTTCTTTTTCTGTTTTTGGAAACAAGTTCTTACTCTGTCACCCAGGGTGGAGTGCAATGGCATGATCGAGACTCACTGCAAACTCACACTCCTGGGCTTAAGGGATCCTCTCACCTCAACCTCTTGAGTAGCTGGGACTACAGGCACACACCACCACGCCTGGCAAATTTTCGGTAGAGTCAGGGCTTCACTGTGGTCTCCAGGCTGCTCTTAAACTCTTGGCTTGGAGCAGTTCTCCTTCCTGGGCCTTCCGAAGTGCTGGGATTACAGGTGTGAGCTACTGTGCCCAGCCTACATTCAGAGTCTTAGAACACGAAAATAAATTTGTCAGAATGGTAGAGGAAGACATTTCAGATGTAAAAATCAGGATATACACGAATAAAGGTATAATGACAACAAAATTTTGCAAATTATTAGTAAATAACAACTCGCTTAACATGTTGTTGAAAAGATACTATTATGAAGTAGAGAATAAAGTATTACTTTATATGTTTTTACTGTATTTTTAAATTTTACTTTGTTTCCAGCAGTTTTGTTTATTTATGTTGGGTGGAATAATTTGTGGGTGACCCTGAGACTTTTGCATACCTTGAACCTGCTGATATCTAGTGTCTCCCTAAGTGGCTTGTTGAGGTTTTAGATAATTAGAAGTATTTCTTTAAAATGTAAATATTCCAGTAAACATTAAGCTTCATTTAAACTCTCCATTTATAAAATAAAAGTATATGTTATTTTGTATCCATTTTTATAAAGATTATAGTCTTTAAGTGTTCTAAGTCATTCATTTTAACTAAACATATGGATTTGTCTGCAGAACACGACTTAAAAGTGGCTTCAGAGGAAAAGCAAGAAACGCTTGAAAGAAGTGAAAATAAACAGCCAGAGGTATGTAACAATTTTAACTTCTGGTTTAATATGGGTTGGTTGGTTGGTTGGTGTTTCTTTAATAACATAGCATAGTCCAAAAGAAGTGACCTTTTAGACTATCCTTTTAGAATCCAACAGACAGATCATAATTTCATATTTAATTTTAAAACATTTTAGCCAGTTATAAAATTTAAAATATCCTTACAGTCTGCAGTAACTCATAGCTATCTGTACCCTTGGAATTGAGGCCAGAAATTTCCAGAAGTCTCTTTGCTCTTTTATTTTTATAACCTTCTTCATGATAAAGAAAGTGACATCAAAAATTGAGTTATATTACTAAGCAAGAGAAATTATGAACAATTTAACAGTGATGGCCACTGAGTTCAACTCATGTTAAAGGAGTCATCATTGCCCGTGGTTCAGACTCTGCAGTTTTATGTTGCTGGTCACTAGTGGCTGAGGTTAAAGACTTCTTGTTTTTGGTCTCTGGTTGCCTTCAGTGTCTATGTTCAGGGAGAGAATGGGGTCATAAAATCAACCCAGCTGCCTATTAAGAGAATTACGACTTCCAGAATGGGACTTTGGTGTCAGGGTACAAACAATAACTTCTTATTTTAGGATAAATAGTAAGTGTTATTAAAATCTTTTAATCCATTGTCACTAGTGGGACTTAGAATATGTTAGAACTGGATATAAGCGGATAATCTATCTAGATAACACTCATATTACAGCATTTGAAGTAGCATCTAAAAATTTTGTTCTCTTTCTGATTGGTGTTCATTTTGGCTTTAGCACTTGCCTACTCTCCAGTTAATCTTCAGAAATATGAATTTACTGTAGGGGTTCACTATTTATGGTATGCTGAGGTCAAAATCCTTTTAAGAGAGAAAGCCTTTAGAATACTACATATCATCTGTGAGCCCATTTCTGGCAGATTTAATTCATAATGAATTAAGTTTAGTCCAAACTAACGGTGAGAGTTAAGCTTGCTGGTTCATGTTTTCCTCCTATGTTAAGCCAAGGCAAATTATTTTTTACTTCTTAGTTATAATCCAGTAACTTGGGGATAGCAAAACATAGATTAAGTTTTACAGTTACATTTTAATTATTTTCTATTTTTTTGTTCATACTTAATTCAGAATAAAGTTAATTTTAAAACATGCACCCTAACAGAAAAGACATCTGAGAAACAAAACAAGCAAATTAATTTTCCACCTGCAAAAAAATGTCTCAAGAACCAGAGCTGAGTAAGAATTGTGATAAAGAGTGTTTATCTGTATATTCAGGACTTCCTTTAAAATTAATTACAAGAAAGTTCAACTGAAGGTTGGTGAAAGTTTTGAAAAATCCAAAATTACTGTTTGTCCTGAGGAAGAGCTCTTACATAGTAACTCTAAAGAGGGACAAAATTAAAGGAAGTGCCCTCTAATCCAATGAATCATATCCCTGACTGCAAGGAAGCAGATGCATCTTGGAGTGTCGAACTCTGTAGTATCCCAGGCATTGCCTGAACAGAAGGAGCCCGTCACAAACATGTCTTTTCATTGTATTTATACTCTGGGTCCCTCAAACACACCTGCCAGTCATCTTCTAAGCTTTATTCAAATGAAAATAAATCAGACTGTAAAACTTATAACTAACCAGACATGTAGCCTGTTTCTCAGAGATGAAGAGAATTGTTGTAATGATACAGAAATTGAAAAATTAAGGAACCCAGTAGTTATGGTTGAAATGAAAAAGGACCAAGAGTTTCATATGCAAATGACAAAAAAAAATACCGTTAATTGGAAATGAGACATTAGACATCGGCTTCAGTCTAGAGATCCAAAAAGTCTGTTTGATTTGTGGTTTGTTTAGTCCAAAGAAATGAAGCATATGATACAGATAGAAAGCCACAGTATTTCTGCTGTTACAGACACTTACAGAAACAAAAACCCATTACAGCACTTGTTCCACAAGCCATATGGAACTTAGAAGCTCTTCTAAAGCTTAGAAGATGACTGGCAAGTATGTTTCAGGGAGCCACATATGACAGTCCCACTTCTAATAGCTATAAAAGCATGAAACCTGCATGAGAAAATGTGAGTTATTCTCCACCCCATAGTGACAGAACATCAAAAGCATATCTAGAAGAAGACTTACAGCAAGATATGCAAAGGCTTAAGAATGAGGTGGGCATGTTACAAGTAGAGTTCCTGGCTTTGAAGAAAGAAAGTTCAACTATAAAAAGAAAGAGGTTCACTTGCTGCTTCTCTTTTTATAAATTATCTGATTCATTCTGGTTTTCTACTCAAGAAAATCTCACGTGTATAGTTACAGTGTGGTTATCTAAATGTGTAATTATGTGTCAAAGTAGATCAGTGCTGCTATCTAAATGACAGTTCTGGAAAACACTCTCATAATCTTTGTTCCTTAGTCAACCTAAGTCTCACTATCAGTCTTCCAAGTGGCACATGGGCTGGGAAAATAATTTAGCCATGTACCATGTGACCTTCTGAATCAGCTAAACATAAAGAAAATTGCTAAAGAAATAAGCTCTAGATACTTCTTAGTGTATCCATTTAAAGATGAATTACATTTATTTAAATGATAAAATGGTAACACAATGGGAGGGAAACAATGACTGAGACATGAAAATGTATCTAGGCTTGAGAGTTGCAACAAATATTATCAGCCAAAGACGTCTGTCTAACGTGCTTTCATGCATGCAAGTTTGTTTGACTCAAGCTGTTTAAACCTATAATTCCATAATGGCCATTTTAAATATTTTTGGAAACAAATACATATACTTTTGCATATTTTAAAAAATCACCACTCTCCAGTGTTTCTGTTGAATCACACTTTTACATTATGTTGTTGAATAAAATACGGTAAGTTTTGACATGTATGATTTTATCATATAAGTAGCATAACTCCTCAGCCAAATATTTATCATTTGACTCTATAGTAGAAAGCTGAGTTGTGTACATTGTGTTCTAAAGATAGACAAAAATCTAGAGATTTTCTTAAAAGCAGATGAGGCCTCCCGCCATCCTCTGAGGCATTAAATTGCTTTGCCAAAATCACACTTTTAATTTATTTGACTAATTTGATATATTTATCTGGTAATTTATGTAATTCAGCAATATGTAATTTATCTTCCCTTTTGGTGCCATGAAGTGCTAGGTAATGCCACCCTAGGAGCTTTGGAAGAATTATTTAATATTTCTTGGTTTTTACTTCTATTATCAAGTAGATAATAGGCTAGAGTAGACAACTATTCTGTGTATCTTCCAGCTATAAACCTTTGTGGTAATTGAATGTAAACTTGGGGAACATCTCATTTTCTAGGATTCTGCACTAGCAACTCAGCAGTTTCACTCTGCTCCTTGAGTTGTGGTAAACTTTGGTTCCTCTATTTCAGTGAGAACCTTCACTTTTTTGATATCCCAGGATCCAAGTGAAAAAATAAGGATAAAAGGCAGTGGGGAAAATAATAGCTTAGTGCAGAAAAGGGAAAGCTTCTTTTCTGTTTCTGAAGCCCCACAAGGTCACATCCTCTCAATCTGGCTATTTCATGGAGAATCCAGGTGACAAAGACAGAAGACACATTTTATGTCTGTGTCTTTTTGTTTCTCTGTTTTTGTGTTGATATATTTACACCACAGAAGTAACTGTGATCTGGTGGAGAACTAGAAGTAGAGTCAGAAGCCCTGGGAAAATCCTGCAGCTTGCTTATATTTTTAACCTCTCTTTTTAAGAACTGTGATAAAAAATTCATCAATGTATGTATGTAGAAGTGCTTAGTACAATGTCTAGATTTATGATTTAGTAAATGAAATTCTTATAACTGACTAAAAATGTTGAGTCAAATCACAATAGAATATTATCAGGGAAACAGAACTTTTAAAACTTCGAGAAATTTTATCTGTCCAAATACACGTGGAGGTAAAGCTCTTACTATAGGGTGGTATCTGGGTTAGATATGAGTATAAATGCAATTTCCTTTTTCCAATATTTTAATTTAGTCAAATTTGTTAATATTTTACTTTATGCTTTGAGTTTGTTGTAATTCAGAGTAAGGCTTTTCCAATTCTGATATTCTTAAAAATTCTCTAGTGTGTATGTGTGTGTTTTTAGTTTTATGGATTCATTGACTTCAAATAAAGTTTTGAACTTTTTGAAATTTATGCTCTTTAAGGTTCAAGGTTTTGCTTCAACTTTTTCTCCAGTTGGATATCCACTTACAGCAACTTTTAACTGCATGAATGTACAGGTTGTTCTTTCACCAGAGATAACCATGATATGTTATTTTATTGAGTGCTAGCTGAAAATTTCTTTTGTTTTATTTAGGATTTTCAAAGTTACAGAAAAAAGAAGGATGTGATATATGCAAATTGCATGTTGAAGGGAGATATTGCCACACTCAAACGGGAATGATACACAATAAAAAACGACAATCTCAAAAAGGAAAAGGAATATATTCAGGAAATTAAAAGTATTAGAGAAATAAATGCTAGCTTTGAAAAGAGTGCAGGACTCAGTGAGGAAATGATAACAAAAACTATGTCCCAGTATTGTCAACAGCTTAATGGCCTCAAAGCTGAGAATACAAGGCTGAATTCCAAATTGGAGAAGGGAGAACACCACACAGACGGACTGGAAGCTGAAGTTGAATTCTTCCATTCTAGGCTGGCTGCTGCTATAAATGAGCACAATGAAAGTGTAGAAACAAAAGACCTAGAACTTGTTTTAGAGAGAGCACATAATTTTTCTGTACATAAAAAAATAAGTTCTACTATTTCTCAACTAAAAGATAAAAATGAGTTGCTTACTGAACAATTTTCTAAAGCTCAGATGAAGTTCAATACCTTAAAAGGTAAGCTCCATGAGACAAGAGATGCTCTCAGGGAAAAGACATTGGCTTTAGAAAGTGTGGAGATGGACCAAAGGCAAGCACAGCATCGAATAAAGGAAATGGAGCAGATTCATCCAAATGAGGAAGCTAAAGGAGTCAATCCACCAGTGAGCACAACTGTGTATAGGAGAGACTATGTCAACTAGAATGTGAAAATCTCTTGCTTAAACGACAACTAGAGGGTGCTCATAAGGAAGGCAATGATAAAGAGATAGTAATTAATATCCAAGGAGGCTGTCTTGAGTGGAAAGATCTTCTAGAAGAGAAAAATAAGAAACTAATGAATGAACATAGTTCTATAAAAGAAAAACTGTTTCAGTATGTAAAAGAAGAAGGAGAAGGAGAAGTAAGTATGAAGAAAGATAAATATTTTTAACCTTCCAGAAAGAAAATTTAAACATTTCATTGTGGCTATATGTTGAATCTAGTTCAATATAAAAATAAATAGATGAAAATGTATCTACCATACTGTATAATTCCATTAACATGAGGCATCCAGAAAAGACATGTACAGGGACAGAAAGAAGATGAATGTTTCTGTAGGGCTGGGGCTGGAAATGGGTCGTGACTGCTGATGGGCATGAGGGATTGTCCTGGAGTGACGAAAATGCTCTCAAGCTGGATTGTAAAGATGACTGCACGACTGGTAAATTTACTAAAAATCTTTGAACTGTATGTTGAAACAGATAAATTCTGTAGTATGTAAATCATATTTTAGCAAAGCTGTTTTAATAAAAAACCAAAAAAAAATGTGTTTACTGTATCAGCTTGGAAACATACCTTGTTTCCAGGAAATAAAAGGTAGAGCTGACAGACGCTTTCCTTTGAATAAACACATCATGTCACCTATGAAATTTTAGTAGCTACAGAGTAATGTTCATAAGGTATGTGGTCTTATACTGCTGAAATAATAAATTTAATGTCTTATATTGCCACATTTTAAGACCATAATGAAGCAGACAGAGATGCTTGTACCTGAAATAAGTATTTTGAAATTAAGATTCAATTAAGTGAGCCACTTTGACACTTAATTTTAGATTTCCCAGATTAACTGAAGTGTGTTGCTGTGTCTTGTGGTGCTTTTCCTTCAGTGGCTCTTTTATGTATTTTAGTTGGTATAACTTTATTTTGATTCATATCAATGTGACTTAAGTCTGAAAATATGTCAGTCTCACATTATGTATTTTTCTGACCACTTAATATTTTAAAGACATCTACTTGTTATAAAATCACAGTTGGAATAAATGTGGTAATTTTAGCAAAAAATATTTGATTTAATGTTCCCACTGGTAGGTACTTATAATTTACTTTGAATATTTTTATTAATAATTAGCTCATAATTTACATTTTAAGTCTCAATGACTATCACTTGGATATAACTTTGTCCAGTACAAAGATACTTGTAGCTGTCTGTGATTTGTGAGTTTGACACTGAGTCCCCATTTTCAGACTAATGAGGAGTGGCCGAGTTCATGTAGAGTGGGAATGAAGTGAGTACAGGACAGAGTTGTAGGAGCTGAGGTCAGGGAGGGAGGTAGAGGCCATGTTATCTAGGGACTTGAAGGCCGTTGAAATTTTACTTTTATTCTGAGATAGGAATCTGTTGGAAGGATTTGAACAGGTGACTGAATGTGTGAGGAAATGAGGTTGAGTTGAGGGTCTGAGATGAATGAATAGTGGGCTGAATCAATCTGTCATGTAAGAGAATACCAACTTGGCAGGAAGACAACACCTTCTGTGTTCCTCACTGAACTCAGTAATAAAGGAGAATGTATACATATGAGGAAAAGAAGCTAATCTATGTGTGTGGTAATAATTTTCCAAGTATGCATGTTAGAGTTAAATATTAACATAATTTAATAATAAGGCAATTTATAAAATTAATAACAAAAATATTTTATCAGGTGACTGTAAGGCAACCTCAAGAACAACTGGCCAGTCATCTTAAAAAATTTCCTATGTCAGAGTCTCCACTGGAAGGTACATCACATTGTCATATTAATTTGGATGAGACACGGGCTTCAAAGAAGAAATTATTTCAAGTAGGAAGTCAAATATGTATGGAATTTAACATGTCGACAATCTGTAGCTGGTTGAATAATATAAACTGTTTTAGGATACTAATTTCAGTGGACAGCTTGATTTTGTATTTTTATTATAATTATTACCATTTTATTACCTTTATAATGTACTTATTTCTTAAACTCTGGCTTTTAGTCTGCCATTTTGAAAAATAATTGCATACATTTGACAATATTTTCTCTTGGCAAAGTTGAGAATTATACATCATTCCTCACAGAAAATTGGCTTTTCTCCTGTTAAACAGTATTTTTAGATAATTTCCTTATTGCCTTGGTGAGGCAAGCCAGATTAAGTCAGAGGACAGCGTTTAATAGAATGTTCCAGAAAGTTGTTCCTATTTCTTCACTTTCGTGAATGGACACAGAAGCTGTGCCTATTCATTTCATGGATTCTAGGTTAACTTGTACAGAAAGGCCATCATGCTGTTCTTTGAAATGCACATGTTTTAGGTTAATTTACAAACTACTTGAAAAGTTAGGCATTGCCTTCATCTCCCTTTCTTTTAAAATGTACTGTAATGGCATAGAAATATTCAGATCTGATAGAGTATGTACATCTAAAATAGAGAGTTGAGAAAATTATCTTGATCCTACCATTGGATTTTAAAAACAGTTTCACTGAGAGATAATTCACATGTCAGACAGTCCCACCATTTAAAATGTACATCTCAGTGTCTGTTAGTATATTCACAGCGTTGTGTAACCATCACCACAATCAATGCTAGAACATTTTCACCACTCTGAAAAGCAACCCCACATCTCTTAGCCATGATTGCAACCCTTCTCCATGTCTCTCCACCTACCCCAGTTGCAGACAACCATCATCTGCGTTTGTCTCCAAAGATTTGCATGGTCTGCATATTTTACATAAATGGGGTCATACAATATGAAGTCCCAAAGTGCTGCGATTACAGGCATGAGCCACAGTGCCCAGCCCTCATCCAGGTTTTTAAAAAATTGATGGTGTTAAATAAAGACAGGATGCAAATTAGTTTCCATTTTTATTAAAGTTGTGTTTTTCTAAGGAATATATTACACTTAAAGTTCAATATCATAAATATTAGTTCTTAAATCTTCTATTTTACTTATTAAAAATGTAAACATAAAACAACCACTCCCTCCCCATCCCCGACCCAATATATATTAAAAAAATATTGCTCCTCTCAGGTAAGTCCTTCTCTTCAGAATGAGTAACACAGACTTCGTTAAAATCTTGTTAGTCCTCCTGGGCTGCAAGGACACGGCAGGAATGACTAGTGTCCACTGTGACAAGGGTCTGTGACGCTGTGACTGAGGCCCGTCTCCTCCTGCCACGATGACTCATGTGCCCTGACAGGCTCCTCTCTGTCCATTCAGCGTCCAAGGACACAGACAGTGGTAAGGCACCAAGCACAGACACTGCGATGAACACAGCACACAGGATGGCGTATGCTTCTGGAGGCAGATCACAGCCAGCACAGACAGCAATTCTGGGTGAGTGTTAGTCAGAGGGTATTAGAGCTGGAAGGATTCTGAGAGATCGCCTAGTCATTCACAGATGGCCTCAGTCAGTATATCTTCTAATGTTAGAAGGAACATTGATACAACTTTATGAAATACTTTGATATATTTATTTATCTTCCTAAAACTAAACCTCATAAAATGATGTTTCAACTTCAAATATTGATAAACCTTAAGCCTAGATAGGCTGAAAACTAACTGCAAGCATAATTTATAACATTTATAGAATGTCTATTTGATCTCAACAAAAATAAGTATCCTATAGGAAAAATGTAAGGGTTACTGGTTTTAAGAAAAAAAAGGATGTTTTTCAGGAGAATACTGGAAGGATCTATATGAGGACAACCTACCTGCTTGCCAGTTTCTTTAAAAGCTGTCAGCTCAAGGCTACTGACATGGCTTTTGCTTCTTTGCTGTAAATTTTGTTCCTGAAAACCTGAGACAAATTCACTTGATATTTTTGACAACTGGGACCTTAAAATGATCAAAATGAGCCTAAGTCTGAACAGAAAACCAAGGTAGTCAGTTTTTAATAAGTACTTGACCCTTTTTGAGTCAGAAAGTGACTCCAGTCTACTGTCCCCAAATTGCTGCTCCCCATTCCTTCCCTGCATCACTTCCACTACAGCTGCAGCCGGCCCAGCCTGTCCCTCACCTCCTACAGCTGCAGGTGGCCCAGCCTGTCCCTCACCTCCTACAGCTGCAGGCGGCCCAGCCTGTCCCTCACCTCCTACAGCTGCAGGCGGCCCAGCCTGTCCCTCACCTCCTACAGCTGCAGCCGGCCCAGCCTGTCCCTTTTAACAGTGACGTGGCTTTGTCTTTGCTAACATGAAAAGTATAACCTGCCACAGGATATCAACGTGTGGGCCATTTCAATTTCTTCACTTTGCAGCTGAAGTTTATACCAATAATTCTGCAATGACATCTCAGATTCTAAAAGTCTGCTTCACTGTCATTTTTTTTTTTGCCCAAGAAAGTCTCACTCTGTCATCCAGGCTGTAGTGCAGTGGTGCGATCAGCTCACTGTAACCTCAAACTTCTGATCTCGTGATCCGCTCGCCTTGGCCTCCCAAAGTGCTGGGATTACAGGCTTCAGTCACCGCGCCCGCCACTATCATATTCGAAGCAACTAAAATGTGCCTCTTAAAATCTCTGACAGGTTCAGTGTCCTCCTAAGTCTTGCTGGGTACACTATGCAGAATCAATGATCAGTAAAATCATATTCAAGCCTTACTGAAGAGGACGGGAGACATCAACACAGTTACCCTGAGGAACTCAAGACTTTATCCATACTTTATCCAGTTTCACATTTGTCCAGAGAAAACACTGGGCGACCAGGTTCCCAAGCTTAATAAATATATATACGAAAAATGTCATCTATAATATTTTCTTCAGAAAGCCATTAGTGCAAATATAATTATATCAATAAAAAATAAAGCAAAAATATATTTCAAGTATAAAAAGCACCATGCTCAGAAACACTACTACCTAAATGGTGCCACAACACAACAGTCAAAATATAGTCGAACCTATCACTGTGACTCTCAAATATATGATTCATAGTATTTTTGGTAAAAATTCTTTATACAGCTTTGCAGGATGATTCATAATCATAAGAAGTATATGTTTAGATTATTGTAAGTTTCTTTAAAAATAGACTCTTTGCTTTCCTTTGACTTTGCACAATTTAAAGTATGTACAACATAGGCAGAAAATGAGCACTGGCCCGCAGACCATGACGCAGGTCAAGCATCACTTACTGAAATGCTTGGGACCAGAAGTGTTTCAGATTTCAGACTTTTTTTTGGATTTTGGATATTTACAGATACCTAATGAGGTATCTTGGGCATGGGACCCAAGTCTAAACATGAAATTCATGTTTCATATATAACTACACACACTGCCTGAAAGTAATTTTATACAATATTTTTAGTAGTCTATGCATGAAACAAAGTTTGTGTTAAGTACTTATATGTGGAATTTTCCACTTGTGGTATCAGGTCAGCATTCAGAAAGTTTCAGATTTTGGAGCAATTTGGATTCCGGATTTTTGGATTAGGAATGCTCAAGTTGTATTAGCTTCCTTTTAGTTAAGTTGACTATGTTTGAGATTCCCAGCTTTTCACAATGACAAATACCTCCTGCTTAAAACTGCATGCAAATACATACTTTAAATTTATGCATTTGAAAAAAAGCGACTTTCCTCTATACTGGGGTTGCTGTTGGCTCTAGTGCCAAATAATCAGAATTAATTCTTAGTAATTATGCTGCTTTGCTCACTTAGCACAATTTCTTCAATGGAGTACTAAATAGCTATGTGCTGAATGGACGAAAAGCAAGGAAGGACGAGGAAAAGAGGAACAGAAGGAGTCTATCCAAGGGCCGTGGTTACAATGCCATGGAGGAATCGAAGGAGTCTGTCCGAGGGTTGTGGTTACAATGCCATGGAGGAATAGAAGGAGTCTGTCCAAGGGTTGTGGTTACAATGCCATGGAGGAATAGGAGGAGTCTGTCCGAGGGTTGTGGTTACAATGCCATGGAGGAATCGAAGGAGTCTGTCCGAGGGTTGTGGTTACAATGCCATGGAGGAATAGGAGTCTGTCCGAGGGTTGTGGTTACAATGCCATGGAGGAATAGGAGGAGTCTGTCCGAGGGTTATGGTTACAATGCCATGGAGGAATAGAAGGAGTCTGTCCGAGGGTTGTGGTTACAATGCCATGGAGGAATAGAAGGAGTCTGTCCGAGGGTTGTGGTTACAATGCCATGGAGGAATAGGAGGAGTCTGTCCGAGGGTTGTGGTTACAATGCCATGGAGGAATAGGAGTCTGTCTGAGGGTTGTGGTTACAATGCCATCAAGGAATCGAAGGAGTCTGTCCGAGGGTTGTGGTTACAATGCCATGGAGGAATAGGAGGAGTCTGTCCGAGGGTTGTGGTTACAATGCCATGGAGGAATAGGAGGAGTCTGCCGAGGACTGTGGTTACAATGCATGGAGGAATAGGAGTCTGTCCGAGGCTGTGGTTAAATGCCATGGAGGAATAGAAGGAGTCTGTCTGAGGGTTGTGGTTACAATGCCATGGAGGAATAGGAGTCTGTCCGAGGGTTGTGGTTACAATGCCATGGAGGAATAGGAGTCTGTCCGAGGGTTGTGGTTACAATGCCATGAGGAAGGGTCTGGGGTGGTACAATGCAGGAGGAATAGGGGAGTCTGTCCGAGGGTTGTGGTTACAATGCCATGGAGGAATAGGAGTCTGCAGGGTTGTGGTTACAATGCCATGAGGAATAGGAGGAGTCTGTCTGAGGGTTGTGGTTACAATGCCATGGAGGAATAGAAGGAGTCTGTCCGAGGGTTGTGGTTACAATGCCATGGAGGAATAGAAGGAGTCTGTCCGAGGGTTGTGGTTACATGGGGGGGGGGGGGGGGGGGGGAATAGAAGGGTCTGTCGAGGGTTGTGGTTACAATGCCATGGAGGAATAGGAGTCTGTCTGAGGGTTGTGGTTACAATGCCATGGAGGAATAGGAGTCTGTCCGAGGGTTGTGGTTACAATGCCATGGAGGAATAGAAGGAGTCTGTCCGAGGGTTGTGGTTACAATGCCATGGAGGAATAGAAGGAGTCTGTCCGAGGGTTGTGGTTACAATGCCATGGAGGAATCGAAGGAGTCTGTCCGAGGGTTGTGGTTACAATGCCATGGAGGATGGAGGTGGGGTTGTGGTTACAATGCCATGGAGGAATAGGAGTCTGTCCGAGGGTTGTGGTTACAATGCCATGGAGGAATAGAAGAGTCTGTCCGAGGGTTGTGGTTACAATGCCATGGAGGAATAGAAGGAGTCTGTCCGAGGGTTGTGGTTACAATGCCATGGAGGAATAGGAGTCTGTCCGAGGGTTGTGGTTACAATGCCATGGAGGAATAGGAGTCTGTCCGAGGGTTGTGGTTACAATGCCATGGAGGAATAGGAGGAGTCTGTCCGAGGGTTATGGTTACAATGCCATGGAGGAATAGAAGGAGTCTGTCTGAGGGTTGTGGTTACAATGCCATGGAGGAATAGGAGTCTGTCCGAGGGTTGTGGTTACAATGCCATGGAGGAATCGAAGGAGTCTGTCCGAGGGTTGTGGTTACAATGCCATGGAGGAATAGGAGTCTGTCGAGGGTGTGGTACATGCATGGAGGATAGGAGTCTGTCCGAGGGTTGTGGTTACAATGCCATGGAGGAATAGGAGGAGTCTGTCCGAGGGTTATGGTTACAATGCCATGGAGGAATAGAAGGAGTCTGTCCGAGGGTTGTGGTTACAATGCCATGGAGGAATAGAGGAGTCTGTCCGAGGGTTGTGGTTACAATGCCATGGAGGAATAGAAGGAGTCTGTCCAAGGGTTGTGGTTACAATGCCATGGAGGAATAGGAGTCTGTCCGAGGGTTGTGGTTACAATGCCATGGAGGAATAGAAGGAGTCTGTCCAAGGGTTGTGGTTACAATGCCATGGAGGAATAGGAGTCTGTCCGAGGGTTGTGGTTACAATGCCATGGAGGAATAGAAGGAGTCTGTCCGAGGGTTGTGGTTACAATGCCATGGAGGAATAGAAGGAGTCTGTCTGAGGGTTGTGGTTACAATGCCATGGAGGAATAGAAGGAGTCTGTCCGAGGGTTGTGGTTACAATGCCATGGAGGAATAGAAGGAGTCTGTCCGAGGGTTGTGGTTACAATGTCTTGGAGGAATAGGAGGAGTCTGTCCGAGGGTTATGGTTACAATGCCATGGAGGAATAGAAGGAGTCTGTCCGAGGGTTGTGGTTACAATGCCATGGAGGAATAGGAGTCTGTCCGAGGGTTGTGGTTACAATGCCATGGAGGAATAGGAGGAGTCTGTCCGAGGGTTGTGGTTACAATGCCATGGAGGAATAGGAGTCTGTCCAAGGGTTGTGGTTACAATGTCTTGGAGGAATAGAAGGAGTCTGTCCAAGGGTTGTGGTTACAATGTCTTGGAGGAATAGGAGGAGTCTGACCAAGGGTTGTGGTTACAATGTCTTGGAGGAATAGGAGTCTGTCTGAGGGTTGTGGTTACAATGCCATCGAGGAATAGAAGGAGTCTGTCCGAGGGTTGTGGTTACAATGCCATGGAGGAATAGGAGGAGTCTGTCTGAGGGTTGTGGTTACAATGCCATGGAGGAATAGAAGGAGTCTGTCCGAGGACTGTGGCTACAATGCCATGGAGGAATAGGAGTCTGTCCGAGGACTGTGGTTAAAATGCCATGGAGGAATAGGAGTCTGTCCGAGGGTTGTGGTTACAATGCCATGGAGGAATAGAAACAGTCTGTCCGAGGGCTGTGGTTACAATGCCATAGGACTTCGTTGGCTTGAGAGAAAGAATGGGCATCGCCTATCGTTCATGAATATATTTTGTGTTTTTTCTTTTCATATTCTTGTTAAACCTCATCTAGACATTAAGAAATTTCAAATAGGAATTACTAAATGGGGCTGATAAGCTCTAGTACCAGTGTAAAATTGCTTCTGGGGACCGGAATCTATGTAGTAATGGGAGTGTCAAATGCAGAAGGTAAAGGATATTTAAAGCAAAGGCAATCTTCCAGCTTCTGTGGACTGAGTCTTAAAGTGGCACAGTGGACGCTACTGGATAGTCTCTACACCAAACTTATACCTTGCTTATTAGTACACAATTCAGACCACCCTTCTTATATATAAAACCATTTTCAGATGTTAGAAATTCTTCTGCAACAATTTCTTAACCCATTTTTAAAAACTGCATACCTGCCTTTACCAGAATTTTTTATCTTCATCGGTCACAAAGGAATAGTTCTGTTTTTGTTGGATCACAGTTGTCTTAAGTATTATCTAAAACAATACAATTACGTTTTTTTCTGTTTGCATGTCTTCCATGTTTTTAAAGGGCAGAGTATTTTACTCTCTCGGCTTCCACATTTTTTCATGTCATTATTAAACTCATGGAGAATACAACCAGAAACTGAGCTCTGAAGAGGGATGAATACAGAGGGCTACCAGCACATTGATAGCAGTTCTGGAAGCTGGGCTCTGAAGAGGGATGAATAGAGGGCTACCAGCACACTGACAGCAGTTCTGCCATAAACTGCCACATAGCTGGCAAAAAGGGCAAGCACGGTTAAATCATAAGATTTAACGAAACATTATTTTAAAAAATTCTTTAGAACAAACAATGGGAACAGTGAATTAAGTTTACTATATACAGCCATTAATTTTTTTTTTTTTTAAAGATACAGGGTCTCACTCTATTGTGCAGGCTGGAATACAGTGGTGCAGTCATAGCTCGCTGCAGCCTTGAACTCCTGGGCTCAAGCAATCCTCCTGCCTCAGCCTCCCAAGTAGCTGGAACTACAGGCAGGCACCACCATGCCTGGCTGCCATTAAATTTAAAATAGGTATAATAATGGTATGTAGAAATCCCAATTCAATTATTTTCTATAAATCAAAGGACAATTTATACTTTTGAGGACAAGATCTCCAATTCTAATCTTGCAATAATTGGCTGTTGTTTAAGTTACTGCAGTATATGGATGATGAACTTTCCCATTGTTGTATGTTAATAAAAATGTTGAGGTATGTAATCACTCTGAAAATTCCACCCATTATCCTATTTTCAAAGGAAAACTTTGGGAAGATTACAAATCCTGAAAAATGAAGACTTGGTGGCTTGCAGTTCCTTCTCCTTCTCCAAGATGAGGTGGTTGGGTTGCTGATGAAGGTGGTTGGGTTGCTGATGAAGGTGGTTGGGTTGCGGATGAAGGTGTTGGGTTGCTGATGAAGGTGTTGGGTTGCTGATGAAGGTGGTTGGGTTGCTGATGAAGGTGGTTGGGTTGCTGATGAAGGTGGCTGGGTTGTTGACGAGGTGGTTGGGTTGCTGATGAGGTGGTTGGGTTGCTGATGAAGGTGGTTGGGTTGCTGATGAGGACAGGCTGCTGTGAAGTTCTGCTTCAAGGTCTGATGGTCATCAACTCTTCCAAGCCAAAGCCAGGAATGCCACTTCTACCATCTGCATAGGTTGGCACTCGCTCAAACTTTGTGCTTTGTTCACAAGAATATAACATAAAAGAATATCTTGAAGATCCACTTTTCCATTCCTAGTGCCATACACACAGAAGAAATCCAGCCAGCAGAGGAAACAGATTGCCTAGCAGAAGCCAGAGGGTGACCACCAGGCTCGAGGAACAGGAACAAAGATCTAGAGTTGAAAACAAAAAACTGACTTTCTATAAACATTTTTGGGATAAAACATACCAATTAAATATTGACAGATGAATACCAGTGATTATTAAAAGGTAAACAAGGACCACCTTGAGAGCTAAATCAAGAGCAAAACCCAGGTATAAAAAAGTTTTTGTTTCTTTTTTAATGGAGGAAAAATATATATGGAGGAAGAAATGATGTATCTACTATGTCAAGGTTAAAAAATGGTATCCAGAAAAAATTGCCTTGGGGTAGCACCCCAGCAAAGATACAGATCTTGGTTATTCTGAGATGGGGTGAAGAACTTTCTTCTTTTATTCTTTCTTTATACCTTCTAAGTAGGGTGACCATATAATTTATCAACCCAAACTAGTACATTTTGAGAATGCAAGGGTGAGTACTATTAATAATGACAACAGGCAGACGGACTGTGAGGAGGCAAGGGAGAGGACCATCGATAACGACAACAGGCAGACGGGCTGTGAGGAGGCAAGGGAGAGGACCATCAATAATGACAACAGGCAGATGGGCTGTGAGGAGGCAAGGGAGAGGACCATCAACAATGACAACAGGCAGACGGACTGTGAGGAGGCAAGGGAGAGGACCATCAACAATGACAACAGGCAGATGGACTGTGAGGAGGCAAGGGAGAGGACCATCGATAACGACAACAGGCAGACGGGCTCTGAGGAGGCAAGGGAGAGGACCATCAATAATGACAACAGGCAGACGGGCTGTGAGGTGGCAAGGGAGAGGACCATCGATAACAACAACAGGCAGACGGGCTCTGAGGAGGCAAGGGAGAGGACCATCAACAATGACAACAGGCAGACGGACTGTGAGGAGGCAAGGGAGAGGACCATCAACAATGACAACAGGCAGACGGGCTCTGAGGAGGCAAGGGAGAGGACTATTAATAATGACAACAGGCATAAGGATGAGTTGTCCTTTTAAATATTTTAAACAATAAAGATGAGCTTTTATTTATTTATTTATTTTGAGACCATCTCATTCGATTGCCCAGGCTGGAGTGCAGTGGTGTGATCTTGGCACCACCTCGCGGGTTCAAGTGATTCTCCTGCCTCAGCCTCCTGAGTAGCTGGGATTACAGATGCGTACAACCACATGTGGCTGATTTTTGTATTTTTAGTAGAGATGGGTTTTCACCAGGTTGGCCAGGTTGATCTTGAACTCCTGACCTCAAGTGATCCACCTGCCTTGACCTAAGATTTTATATCAAATAATTCATTGTGTCATTATGATTGTAACTGCAGAAAACTCAGCTGCCTCACTTGGAGTACTGTGTAGAACAGAGTTAATACAGCAGGCCTGAGACTGCTATCTTTAGAAAGTTCTGCATGCAAGGAGGGCCTTTGCTGGTGGCTGGGAACTGGTTTTCCTCACAACTTTGCCCCATGCACCTCTTCCCTTTGCTGATTTTGCTCTGCATCATTTCACTTGAACAAATCTTAGCCATGAGTACTATGATGAGCAGCTGAGTCCTGTGAGTCCTTCTGGTGAACCAACAAATTTAAGGTGCTCCTGGGAACCCCCAACATGAGTACTCATCTTCCAAAACTCATCCTCTGCCTACAGCCCCTAGGGGATGAAGTCCTCAGGATTTGGAAAAGAAGAGAAGTTAATCTTAGAGGTGGAGAAACTTTGACTTGAAAACTGAGTGTGGCCCTCTATTTTCAGTCACACCATGGACTAGGCAAAGGGCAATGCAGTTCCACCTAAAAAATACCTCTAGTTAAGAAAATGAAACATTGCGTAAGATTTTTATTGTTCATAATCTGAAATGTCAAACTGCCATAAAAATCTCATAGGTCATTTAAATCAAAACTTTAATTGTGAATTCATGAATTCTGCTTTTATACTCTCAGCAATGCGTTATCAGCCTCAGTTTGAACACCGTCAATTTCATGGGGAAGGCATTCTTCTCAAGGGTGTTTTCTGCATTCCCCTCCTGCTTCTAAAGGGTTTAATTGGCATTTGTCTCCTCACAGCTTCAATCTCTTGGTGCCAGTTCCATTCTCTGGAGTCTCAAGGAACGAGCACTTGGTCCTGTTCCTCAATGAACCCCCCGGTCTTTGCCAGCCCACGTCTGTCTGTCTCATTTCGCATGTGTGTTATTGCATCTTTCTCCTCTTTGTGGGAATGCCAATTCCTTTTTTCAGTATCTTTTCCAGGTCTTTCCCTCACTTTCACTTCAGCTGATTATGATATGACTAAAATATATTTAATTACTTTTTGTATTTAATGAGCAGATTTTGTTTACCCTTAATTTCCAAATGAATGGATACAACGTTCACTTTTTGTGATCTTTGATGAATAATTTTGTGCAACTCAGAGGTTCTTCACCAGAAAGGTTCCTCACCCTTGCTCTCACTCAAAAGTGTCAAGTTGACTTACCTGAGGTTTCCGATAATGGTGGGAAGGAGGAATTTCCCATAAAAATGCAATCAGAAGAGAAGAAACTCAACTGGTTTTAGAGCTTCCTTGAAGGGAAATGCCAACATTTTATAAGAGAAGTTCGCCCCCTTCACTTTTCCCCTTTATTCCAACCACAGAGAGCACTCACCCAGTGGCAGAGCTCGGGTCAGGTTAGTGGCTGGAGGATCTGTTTCTGGAGGACAGAGCTCACAGAAGTCCCAACACGATGGGCAGAGCAGGTTTCCATCGTGAATCCAGCCATTCATCTGGATACTGACGGGGAGGACCTGCCCAGCCCGACTACACAAATATGAAGTATCTTGGACCCAAACTTTCAGACCTTGAGGAGAACAAGAAACCTTCAAACAGGAAAAAAAAAAAAACATATAAAAATAATAAATATCAGGTCAGTAAGATTCTAAGAGATTTCTCCTTCAACTACATGAAAATATATTAAAATTTACTAAAAACATTGGCTATAAAGCACAATTTGCAGTGTGGGCATATCTTTAACCTCATATAAAGAGTTAAGTTGGCCGGGCGTGGTGGCTCACACCTGTAATCCCACTCTTTGGGAGGCTGAGGCGGGCAGATCATGAGGTCAAGAGATCGAGATCATCCTGGCCAACATGTTGAAACCCCGTCTCTACTAAAAATACAAAAACTAGCTGCGCATGGTGTCACGCACCTGTAGTCCCAGCTACTCAGGAGGCTGAGGCAGGAGAATTGCTTGATCCTGGGAGGCAGAGGTTGCAGTGAGCCGAGATCGTGCCACCGCACTCCAGCCTGCCAACAGAGCGAGACTCCGTGTCCAAAAAAAAAAAAAAAAAAAAAAAAAAAAGAGGGTTATTTAGATCCTAAAAGAATTACACTCTGTGGCAGGAGTTCTTAAACTTTGAATCTAGCACCTTTTTAAGAATCTGATGGAAGCTATGGACACTTCTCCAAAAAATTACAAGGGGGAACACACACAGAGCTTTTTTTTTTGAGACGGGGTCTCGCCCTGTTGCCCAGGCTGGAATACAGCGACGATCTTGGCTCACTGCAGCTTTGACTACCTCGGGCTCAGGGGATCCCCCCACCTCAGCCTCCTGAGTAGCTGGGACTACAGGCATGTGCCACTGTGCCTGGCTAATTTTTGTATTTTCTTGTAGAGATGGGGTTTGGGTTTTGTCATGTTGCCTAGGCTGGTCTCGAACTCCTGGACTCAAGTTATCCACCCACCCTGGCCTCCCAAAGTGTTGGGCTTAAAGGTGTGAGCCACTGCACCTGGCCGTAAGTCAAATTTTAATTGGGGTTTGAAATTATAAAAATATGTTTATTATAAACAAACAAGAATTTATACAGCATAGAAATGCAACACAGCAAAAGTTCTTCATTCCTTCTCCCTACCCCAAATCCTCTGCTCAGTCACAGGAATTTTATCCAGACTTTATCTTTAAAGGCAAGACTCATAGCTCATTTGCACGTGATAGCTAATGAAATCAGTTTTTAAAAGCAAAAGCAAACACATTAATGCTAACTTTTAAAACACTTAGAAATAGTAATTTTTAAAAATTTTAATTAATTTTTTTTTTTTAGACCGAGTCTCACTCTGTTGCCCAGGCTGGAGTGCAGTGGCATGATCTCGGTTCACTGCAACCTCTGCCTCCCGGGTTCAAGCAATTCTCGTGCCTAAGCCTCCTGAGTAGCTGGGACGACAGGCATGCGCTACCACACGCAGCTAAATTTTTGTATTTTTAGTAGAAACGGGGTTTCACCATGTTGGCCAGGCTGGTCTTGAACTCCTGACCTCAGGTGATCTGCCCGCCTCGGCCTCCCAAATTGCTGGGATTATAGGCGTGAGCCACTGCACTCAGCCAAAAATTTTAACTATTTAAAAAAACAACCTCAAAGTTGTTTTCTACAAAGAATTCACATTCAATTATGCTACTTCCCTTTAAACACTTCTGAAACTTCTCTCTTGGAACTATCTTCAAAGTCAATGCATGCTTCTGAACCTGTCTGATGGTAGCAAATTTTTACGTAGCAAGTAGTTATAATTTTTGGAAATAGCCCAAGGTTGCCCAGAACCAAGTCCAGCACAGGTAGTTGACTAACCTGGTTAACACAAGGTGTGACACAAAATTACTAAGATTGATTTCCTCAGGTGACTATTAAACTACTTCTAAAGATAATTTCAAAAGAAGAGTTCAAAAGTATATTTGAAGTCATTTTGAAACAACTCTATCATCAGTTACGTTGAAATATATCATTCTTTTGAAAATTTGTTTTAAGCTATCATAAAAACAATGAAGTGTGACCTCTAAGTCTGTCATTCCGTGATCCACATCAAGCATCACCACAGCTACAGTGCAACATCATTATTCTTTAAAGCGAGACTTGATCAAGCACCATGCTTGGTGCTGAAAAGGACACTAAAAAAGTACATGATACAGTGCCTGCCCTCTAGCAGTTTCAATTGAGGAAAGATGAGTAGGATATAAATTTTTTTTCTCAGCCGGGCACAGTGGCTCATGCCTGTAATCCCAGCACTGTGGGACACCAGGGCAGGTGGATCACCTGAGGTCAGGAGTTCGAGACCAGCCTGGCCAACCTGGTGAAACCCCATCTCTACTAAAAATACAAAAATTAGCCAGGTGTAATGGTGGGCTACTCGAGTGGCTGAGGCATGAGAATCACTTGAATCCAGGAGGCAGAGGTCGCAGTGAGCTGAGATCCCATCACTGCACTCCAGCCTGGGTGACAGAGTGAGACTCTGTCTCAAAAAAAAAGATAAAAATAATAATAAATTTTTTTTATAAAATACTGTATTTTGAAATTAGAAAAGCAAAAAATGAACAGTACCAGACTATTTTATGATTAAGAGTCGATAAATGGTAGAAACAAGCACAAATATTAGAAAGTTTCACAGAAGAAAGCAATTGCATGCTAAGGATGTACACAGGATTTGGGTCACTGCAGGGCAGATGTTACAGGTTGGGAAGCAGAATGCACATGGCTTAGAGATGAGAATTATATGAGAGTGTTGATAGGACAAGAGGAAAATTCCCTTGCTGAAGTTGAAGTATTCTCGTTGTGGAATTCTGGGAATTAAGTGTGGGCAGGAGGGTAGATGTACAAGTAGCAGCAGACATAACAGACTCAGGAAAGCTGAATCAAAATCCAGCAACAGGAAGAGCCAGGAAGAAACTGATCTGCAGAACACAAAGAGGGCTCAGGACTGCCACAGCCGCACCCAGTACCAAGAAGTAAGAGCTACAGTCAAAAGGATTAGATGAACGTCTGTTTTAGAAACAGACCCCAGCATTCCTCTCCCTCACTGCAAGCAGCTGGACCACTGCCTGTTCCGAACCCGGCTGACAGAGTTTGGGTATTGGTCCGCTCCAAATCTTCTGTTGAAATATGATTCCCAGTGTTGGAGGTGGGGCCTAGTGGGAGGTGTCCGGGTCACGAGGACGGATCCCTCATGAATAGCTTGGTGCCCTCCCCGCAGGAGTAAGTTCCCTGGAGATCTGCTTGTTGAAGAGATCGGGACCTCCCTACTCTCTTGTTCCCGCTGTATGTGATGTGCCTGCCCCCACTCTGCCTTCTGCCATGATCCATGATTGTGAGCTTCCTGAGCCGTCACCAGAAGCCGATGCCAGCACTTGTGCTTCTCATAGTCTGCAGAACCATAACCAAAATTAACCTCTTTTCTTTATAAATTACCCAGCCTCAGATACTCCTTTACAGCAAAACAAAATAGACTAATACACCAGCATACTGGAGATTTATTTTTTGGAAAGGGTAAAACAGAGTTTTCCTGTTCTGGGGGAAACTAAGTACAGGAGAGAGCTGGGATGCCGTCATGAAAATAAGGACTCGAAGTTTACAGGTTAAATATTGAGACTACTTAGCATTCAAAATCGACTTCCTTCCTAGAACTCTGACAGCACAGAAACTTCAGGCAGGACACTGGCAGTTTCTCTGACAAATCTGACCCGTCAAAAGGGAAACCCTCAAGACACAGACATCAATGGTTTTGTAAGGAAGGAACCCCATAGTGAGGCCACAGTCAACAAGCCCTGCGTGTGTGCTCAGAGCTTCCAAATTGGCTTCCAATCACTTCTTTTTTCTTTTTCTTTTCTTTTTTTTTGAGTCAGAGTCTCACTCTGTCGCCCAGGCTGTGGTTGTGGTACAACGGCGTCATCTCAGCTCACTCCACCTCCTGGGTTCAAGTGAGTCTCATGCCTCAGCCTCCTGTGTAGCTGGAACTACAGGCACCCACCACCACACCAGGCTAACTTTTGTATTTTTAGTAGATGAGGGGTTTCATCATGTTGGCCAGGCTGCTTTCAAACTCTTGACCTCAAGTGATCCGCCTGTCTCGGACTCCCAAAGTGCTGGGATTACAGGCGTAAGCCTGTCCAGGCCCCAGTCACTGCTTGAATATGAACAGGCTGTTAATGATCACCAAAAACAGAATCAACCCATTAAATTTTGGAATACTGGGGCTTGTGGCAGGTGGGGATATGGTATGTGAAGTTAAAATTAAGAACTGACCAGCTTCCAGAGAAGAAAGAAAAAAGATTTTGGCAATGGAAACTCAAAATGACATTGAGAGTCAGCACACAAAGGAAAAATGCTTTCAGAATTCTGATGGAAAATAATTTTCTTTCTTTTTTTCCTGCACCCAATCATCCATTAGGAAAATAATTTTCAAAAAGAAAGCTATACCCACCCAAGCTATTGAAGGATGGCAGAACACGCCACCCCAAAATGTGCTGTTTTGGCACAAAGGTTTCCAGCTAAAGGGACTTAAACACAGCAGACCCAACAAGACTGTTCTGACCTCCCTTTCCTCCTGAAAGCAGAAGACAGAACTCCCACATGAATAATATCTTTCCTTTTCCAGGAGAAAACAAACATTTTTATCACCAATACAGGGAGTCAAAGCCAAAGCATTTGGTACAAACAGACCTTCTTAAAATAATTCTTATCTTCCTTTAGCCTCCGCATACATTTTACTTTTCTGTAACTGTCTCCCTTTGTTCAACGTAGTATAAAAGTATATAGGTTTTACCACTTCTTGGAGTTTTCATTTACTCATGCAGGCTCCTGTGTCATGTAAAACTTAGATTAAATAAATGTGTATGTTTTCCTCCTGTTCATCGGGCTTATGCCTATTTCATTCTCAGGCCTAGCTGAAGACCCTGAGGGCAGAGGTGAGGTCCTGCCTTCCCACGCTGTCAGCAGGCATCACCAGGGAACCTAGCTGAAGACCCTGGGGGCAGAGGTGAAGTAGGTGAGCTCCCGCCTTCCCACGCTGTCAGCAGGCATCACGGGGGAACACGGATGCTTTCAGACATGCAAGTCTCAACGTTGTTCTCCATCACATACTCCTCAAATCTCCACTAGAAGATATGTTCCATTAAAATAAAAAAAGAATCCAAAAAAGAATATGACACAAAATCCAAGAAGTAGGGGATCCAATATGAGAGAGACAGAGGGACCAGAGGGACCTCCAGGATGATCCTGACTCGAGATCCCAAGATGCCAGCTGTGCTGCCAACATAAGGATTACATAGTCGAGATTAGCACAGGCCAGAAATGTTCAGAAGAGATTTCCTCAAGATGAAATGGATAGAATACCTCAGGTGTCTGGTTGTACTGAAAGGAGATGAGCCCAACTGGGAGAAGAGCTTAGAATTAAATTAGTGCTAAATACAAAGAAAACTAATTGCATGAAAAAACAAGATCTTAAATCCAGAGAAAACGAAGTACTGGGGAGAACAGGGAAGTAATGATTGCATGCTACCAGGTGCCACGTTTGCATAGTCCTGGTAATGTAAACAGTGAGTACATATTTATCCATAATCACCATTGGGAGGAGGGGAAACAAGTGTACGATGGGGAAAGAGGAAGTGAAGACGGCAAGAGGAGGAGGTGAACCAGCTAAATTCTTATTTTCCAAAGTCAACAGCTAACATTTGAAATTCAAACCTTAAGAATAATATAAGCGTTTTAAAAATAAAAAAGCAGGCCAGGTGCAGTGGCTCACACCTGTAATCCCAGCACTTTGGGAGGCCCAGGCAGGCAGATCACTTGAGGTCAGGATTTCGAGACCAGCCTGGCCAACATGGTGAAACCCTGTCTCTACTAAAAATAAAAAAAACTAGCTAGGCATGGTGTCGGGTGCCTGTAATCCCGGCTACTTGGGAGGCTGAGGCAGGAGAATCACTTGAACCTGGGAAGCGGAGGTTGCAGTGAGCCAAGGGATCATGCTACCTGCACTCCAGCCTGGGTGACAGAACAAGAATCCATCTCAAAAAAGTAATAATAAAAAAAAATAGGAAAGCAAATAGTAAGTCTCCCCTGACTCCTCCACCCCCAACAAAACAACAACTAAGAATTGAAAGTGAAGACCCCGGGAAGAAGTAATAAACATTAGGGAAGTAATAACAGAGGCTCTAGTTTTTTGTGTGTTTTTCGGTTTGTTTGTTTTTACTGTAGCCTCACTCCGCTGCCTGGGCTGGAGTGCAGTGGTGTGATCTCGGCTCACTGCAACCTCCATCTCCCAGGTTCAAGCGATTCTCATGCCTCAGCCGCTTGAATAGCTGGGATTACAGGCATGTGGCCACCATGCCCAGCTAATTTTTGTATTTTTAGTAGAGACGGGGTTCCACCATGTTGCCCGGGCTGGTCTCGAACTCCTGACCTCAAGTGTTAGCCTCAGCCACCCAAAGTGCTGGGATTACAGGCACGAGCCACAGCACCTGGCCTGAGGCTGTAGTTTTTTGGAAGCAGACAACACATTTGTTTCAAACTATTTGCATGTATAAGTTTGATCAAAACTAAAATTTTAAAAGGATCAATGTGGTCATGGAAGATGAGAGGAGGGAAATTAGGAAACTGCGAAGTGATAATGGCTTGAACTATGAAGGTAAACCTAAAATAAAATAGATACAAGAGATTTCAATAGGAGAGTGATCTAAAGACTCAGTCTGTATTGATCCGTCTTTACAGAACAGAGAATAGAAAACAAAACAAAAATCCTCAATAAAATACTGGCAAACCGAATCCAGCAGCACATCAAAAAGCTTATCCACCATGATCAAGTGGGCTTCATCCCTGGGATGCAAGGCTGGTTCAACATACGCAAATCAATAAATGTAATCCAGCATATAAACAGAACCAACGACAAAAACCACATGATTATCTCAATAGATGCAGAAAAGGCCTTTGACAAAATTCAACAACCCTTCATGCTAAAAACTCTCAATAAATTAGGTATTGATGGGACGTATCTCAAAATAATAAGAGCTATCTACGACAAACCCACAGCCAATATCATACTGAATGGGCAAAAACTGGAAGCATTCCCTCTGAAATCTGGCACAAGACAGGGATGCCCTCTCTCACCACTCCTGTTCAACATAGTGCTGGAAGTTCTGGCCAGAGCAATCAGGCAGGAGAAGGAAATAAAAGGTATTCAATTAGGAAAAGAGGAAATCAAATTGTCCCTGTTTGCAGATGACATGATTGTATATCTAGAAAACCCCATTGTCTCAGCCCAAAATCTCCTTAAGCTGATTAGCAACTTCAGCGAAGTCTCAGGATACAAAATTAATGTACAAAAATCACAAGCATTCTTGTACACCAATAACAGACAAACAGAGAGCCAAATCATGAGTGAACTCCCATTCACAATTGCTTCAAAGAGAATAAAATACCTAGGAATCCAACTTACAAGGGATGTGAAGGACCTCTTCAAGGAGAACTACAAACCACTGCTCAATGAAATAAAAGAGGATACAAACAAATGGAAGAACATTCCATGCTCATGGGTTGGAAGAATCAATATCGTGAAAATGGCCATACTGCCCAAGGTAATTTATAGATTCAATGCCATCCCCATCAAGCTACCAATGACTTTCTTCACAGAATTGGAAAAAACTACTTTAAAGTTCATATGGAACCAAAAAAGAGCCCGCATCGCCAAGTCAATCCTAAGCCAAAAGAACAAAGCTGGAGGCATCACGCTACCTGACTTTAAACTATACTACAAGGCTACAGTAACCAAAACAGCATGGTACTGGTACCACAACAGAGACATAGATCAATGGAACAGAACAGAGCCCTCAGAAATGATGCCGCATAGCTACAACTATCTGATCTTTGACAAACCTGACAAAAACAAGAAATGGGGAAAGGATTCCCTATTTAATAAATGGTGCTGGGAAAACTGGCTAGCCATATGTAGAAAGCTGCAACTGGATCCCTTCCTTACACCTTATACAAAAATTAATTCAAGATGGATTAAAGACTTATATGTTAGACCTAAAACCATTAAAATCCTACAAGAAAACCTAGGCAATACCATTCAGGACATAGGCGTGGGCAAGGACTTCATGTCTAAAACACCAAAAGCAATGGCAACAAAAGCCAAAATCGACAAATGGGATCTCATTAAACTAAAGAGCTTCTGCACAGCAAAAGAAACTATCATCAGAATGAACAGGCAACCTACAGAATGGGAGAAAATTTTTGCAACCTACTCATCTGACAAAGGGCTAATATCCAGAATCTACAATGAACTCAAACAAATATACAAGAAAAAAACAAACAACCCCATCAAAAAGTGGGCAGAGGACATGAACAGACACTTCTCAAAAGAAGACATTTATGCAGCCAGAAAACACATGAAGAAATGCTCATCATCACGGCCATCAGAGAAATGCAAATCAAAACCACAGTGAGATACCATCTCACACCAGTTAGAATGGCCATCATTAAAAAATCAGGAAACAACAGGTGCTGGAGAGGATGTGGAGAAATAGGAACACTTTTACACTGTTGGTGGGACTGTAAACTAGTTCAACCATTGTGGAAGTCAGTGTGGCGATTCCTCAGGGATCTCGAACTAGAAATACCATTTGACCCAGCCATCCCATTACTGGGTATATACCCAAAGGACTATAAATCATGCTGCTATAAAGACACATGCACACGTATGTTTATTGCGGCACTATTCACAATAGCAAAGAGTTGGAACCAACCCAAATGTCCAACAACGATAGACTGGATTAAGAAAATGTGGCACATATACACCATGGAATACTATGCAGCCATAAAAAATGATGAGTTCGTGTCCTTTGTAGGGACATGGATGAAACTGGAAAACATCATTCTCAGTAAACTATCGCAAGGACAAAAAACCAAACACCGCATGTTCTCTCTCATAGGTGGGAATTGAACAATGAGAACTCATGGACACAGGAAGGGGAACATCACACTCCGGGGACTGTTGTGGGGTGGGGGGAGGGGGGAGGGACAGCATTAGGAGATACACCTAATGCTAAATGACGAGTTAATGGGTGCAGGAAATCAACATGGCACATGGATACATATGTAACAAACCTGCACATTGTGCACATGTACCCTAAAACCCTAAAGTATAATAAAAAATAAAAAAAAGAAAAAAAAAAAAAAAAAAAAAGAAAACAATCGTTCTGGTCTCTAATTACAGAGACTGGGACCAGTGCCAGAAGCAATACAGCTGAAATGCAGTTGTTGAGAGAGGGCTCATAAACTGGATTTTGGAGGAACTGAATTCAGAGTGATCAAAGTACAATCAAATGTACTTGTGACGACCACAGCCAGTTCAGACATGGGGCTGGAATGATATAAGGTGATACTAAGAATGACTGTTTAATACACACCACAGAACAGTATGTGTAACTTGATACTATTGGTGTAAAAAATGAAACAAAAATATAAATTTGTGCCTGCACAGAGTTTATCTTTAGAAGGATACAAGAAACTGGTAATATTAATTCCCTCCGAAGGGAGAAATGAGTGACTGAAAGACAGGGCTGAGAAAAAGGTTTTTCCTGTACCCTGTACATTCTTTTGCATCTTTTGAATTTTTCACCATGTGAATTGCATGAATTGCTGACTTATTTAATAAATATATAAATTACTTAAAAACTTATATTAAAAGGTGCCATCAGCACAAAAGGTGATATGATAAGGTCCATGATCTCAGTTTCATCAGGGAAAAACAAGAACACAAAGGGTTGACATGAAAACACACGCTTAAAGGTCTCTTTTGTACAGAGATAATACAGTTCCCCTTTGAACTTTCACCTGAAGTATTTCATCCCACTTTTTATTTCATTTATTCTTATTTATGTTAGTCTCAGCAATTATTTTAGCCACAGATAGCCAATCTTTAACTTATAACAAAGCCCATTTCAACAACTCATTTATCTTATGGACGCCCACCCTACAGGTGTCAAAGCCCACAGAATGTAGAACACCCAGAGTGGACCCTAATGTGAACATGGACTTTGGATGATGATGTGGGTTCATTGATTGTACCAAAAATACCTCTGTGGTACAGGATGCTGACAGTGCGGGAGGCCACGTGTGTGGAGCAGGGGTATATGGGAACTCTCTGTACCTTCTGCTCAAATTTGCTGTGAACCTAAAATTCCTCTAAAAAATAAAGTCTATTAATAATAATAAAAAAGAAACCTCAAAATAACACCAAAAAACTCCTCAACAACAACAAAAAACCTAGTTTAGTAGTTCCTAAAAAAGCTAAACATAGAATTGCCATATGATACAGCAATTCTGCTGCTGAGTAGACTGAAAACAGGGACTCAGACAGATACACGGAAGCCAGTGTTTGCTGCAGCAAGATTCCAATAGCCAAGAGGTGGATGCAAACGACCTAAGTGTCCATCAACTGATTGAAAACGTGACAGATCCATCCAATGGAGTGTTATTCAGACAGAAAGGAACACCGTAAGGAATACTGTTCTGATACATGGCACAGTGTGGATGAGCCCTGAGAACGCTATGCTAAGTAAAAGAAGTCAGGTACAAAAGGACAAACATTGTATGATTCTACTTATAAGGACTATCTAGATCAGGGGAACCCACAGAGAGAGGACACAGAATAGAGGCTGGCAGGGCTGGGGAGGAGGACGGGGGAGGGATTGTTTAGTGAGTACAGAGTTTCCAGACGCACAGTGGCAATGTGTGCATGACAACGTGAGTGTATTTAGTGCCACTTAACTGTACACGTACAAACAGTTAAAATAGACATTTTTGTGTTATATATATTTTGCCACAATGTTAAGAAAAAAAAAGCTCAGTGATCCCTCCCTTTCTCCTTTCCCTTCCTCAAAAGCAATTACGTCTAAAGCCGTTAAGTGAGGCAAGGTAGGTGATCTGTTTGGAGGGGTAGGGGTAGGTGTGTGACCAGGAGGTCACGCAGAGTTGGCCGGGTGAGGAGGGTAATGGGAGTGGGAGAAAGTGGACGGGATGTGAATAGATCAAATGAGTAAACATGCTGAGATGACAGGAGCTGGACTTCTCACTGTTGGTGAAGGCAGTACAAATATGAAAAGGTGGAACACTAAAATAAATGCTTTGGTATCAGACAAGGTCTCACACCAATGGAATCAAACCAACCTTACTGATGCAAACTCATGGTTACTTACACACACACACACACACACACAGACACACACACACACTCACAGGGGCATGTACTGATACATATACATATATTTCCTACCTTACTAAGAGGGCCTGATGAGCTGGTATTCCCAATTCCCAACTGCTATTATCAATGACAATCAACAGTATAATTAGCACCCAGATCTTCGTCTCTAACACCACACTCCACTGAAAGTAACTGGAGGTCTTTGGAGAAATGGTTAATTCCATGTCAGGGGCAGACAAAGAACAAAGTGAGCTTAGAATATCTTGTGACAGAAAGAAAAGAAATATTCAGCTAGGCATAGTGGCTCATGCTTGTAATCCCGGCACTTTGGGAGGCTGAGGCAGGAGGATCAGTTTAGGCCAGGAGTTTGAGACCAGCCTGGCCAATTTTTCTACTAAAAATACAAAAATTAGCTGGGTATGGTGGCGCACGCCTGTGATTCCAGCTGTGCAGGAGGCTGAGGCACAAGAATCTCTGGAACTGGGAGGTGGAGGCTGCAGTGAGCTGAGATCACACCATTGCACTCCAGCCTGGGACACAGTAAGACCCTGTCTCAAAAGAGAACAAAGGAAAAAAAAAGTTAATTTGACATAAATTGTATGGTATGTAAAATATATATTGATAGTGCTATGACCAGGTCAGGCAAAGTGGCTCATGTCTGTACTCCCAGCACTTTGGGAGGATGAGGCAGGTGAATCATATGAACCCAGGAGTTCAAGACCAGCCTGAGTAGCATGGCAAAAGCCTGTCTCTACAAAAAATAAGAAAAATCAGCTGGGTGTGGTGGTGTGCACCTGTAGTCCCAGCTTCTCAGATGGCTGAGGTGGGAGAATCGTCCGAGCCTGGGAGTTCGCGGCTGCAGTGAGCACGATCGCACCATTTCTCTAGCCTGGGTGACAGAGCAAAACCCTGTCTCAAAAAAAAAAAAAAAAGAAAAGAAAAGAAAAGAAAAAAAACAGTTACCAAAAAAAAAAGTTAATTTGATATGTAACTTTAATGATAAGAGTTAAATTTTCAGTTAGAAAGGTCCGTTTAGCTGTTGCAGCTTATTCTCCATTTCTCAGGCTTACACTCTCCTCCCCGACATCCATTTGTAGGGTGCAGAAGATTCATTCCATCGGATGCTCCTAAGTCACAGGATGGCGACATCTTTACAAGTTCTTAATAAGGTGATGTAGTCATGTAATATCAGATGTGCAAATAAGATAATTAAGGAAAAAGTAGGTGAGGCATGGTGGCCGCCATCTAGAATCCCAGCACTTTGGGAGGCCAAGGCAAGAGTATTGCTTGGGCCCCGAAAGTTCTAACTAGCCTGGGCGACATAGTGAGACCTCTTCTCTACAAAAAATCAAACACTTAGTCGGGTGTGTGGTGCACACCTGTAGTCCCAGCTACTCAGGAGGCTGAGGTGGGAAGGTCACTTAAGCCCGGAGGTAGGGGATACAGTGAGCCGTGGCTGCACCAGCACTCCAGCCTAGCTGACAGAGCAAGACACTGTCTCAAAAAAAAGAAAAAGAAAAAGGAAAAAAAATTGTAGTTTGCCCTTTTTGGATTTCTAATTACAAAGGAAAAAATACCCTATTATTAATCAGCAACTGATTTATTCATTCTTTTTTCTTTATTTTTTTAGAGACAGGGTCTCGCTTTGTTGCCTAGGATGGTCTCGAATCCTGGGCTCAAGTGATCCTCCTGGCTCAGCCTCCCAAAGTGCTGGGATTATAGGCGTGAGCCACCACATCCAGCCTGATTTACTAATTCTTATAAGCTATGCGGTCCTCAGACCTTTTGAAATAAAATTGTATATGTTTTCCATTACAAAGTAATATTTGCTCAAGAACAAAATTACATATTTACCATTACTTCCTCAGAATATATGCCCAGAAGTAACATTACAGCAATTATATATATATTTTTAAGAGGCAATTTTTCTAAAGAAATGACAATATTTTCATAAAACAAGCATCCAAACTAATATTTACATAAACAAGATAAATTAAAGTACTGATCAGTAAATTAACGACATAAAATATGAAAATATAATTTAAAATATAAAACCATAAAAGAGAGAAAATCACACAATATTTGGCATAACTAGTAACAAACATAAGCTTACCTGATAGCATCCGCTCCCCCAGTCTGGGTAACTCAGCTTCCTCTCACACTTCTCCATAACAAATGCTGATTTCTGAATCAGACAAACGGAATGAGGTCCATATTTCTCAGCGCCATAGTTCTTAAAAATTTCTGAGGCAAAGAAGAAAAGCCTCCTTAAAAATTAACTTTTGGCTCAAAGAACAAGAAACTGAGGCATCCCATTTTTATGATTAAAAGTTGCTTTAAAAATCAAACATGTTTCATGGATGGAAATTTTAAATTTAAAAAATTAGGATAGGCCGGGCGTGGTGGCTCATGCCTGTAATCCCAGCACTTTGGGAGGCCAAGGTAGGAGGATCACAAGGTCAGAAGAGGGAGGCCATCCTGACCAACACAGTGAAACCCTGTCTCTACTAAAAATACAACAAAATTAGCTGGGTGTGGTGGTGGGCGCCTGTAGTCCCAGCTACTCAGGAGGCTGAGGCAGGAGAATGGCGTGAACCTGGGAGGCGGAGCTTGCAGTGAGCCATGATCGCGCCACTGCACTCCAGCCTGGGCGACAGAGCGAGACTCTGTCTCAAAAAAAAAAAATAATTAGGATAGACAGGATTCCAAACTCACACTAGGTTCTTAATAAAGGAATTAATGGGAGAAAATTACTGCATCAGACACAAGGGAATAAAACCGGGCCCAATGTTTTCTAGGTTAAATATATAGAAGAACTAGCACAAAGAATCCTTAGATCACTAAATACCAAGATAAAATCATCTTCCCTGGTGGTCTAAATGGGAGGCACCTCCAAATTACTCATGATAGGGTGAGGCCAAGTGCTTTATATAATGCAGACTTTTGGGGGGTGTTGCAACTTTTGAAAACTTTCTTATATCTTCAACTTGTGTCACCTCCTGGAAGTCCATAAATATTAGGCTGGTGCAGAAGTAATTGCAGTTTTCGCATTACTTTAATGGCAAAACCACAATTACTCTTCCACCAACCTAGTAAGATGCTGACCTAATCTCACATTAAGCACAAACCTGCAGAGGACGGGTGGAATGAAAGGCCTCTAATGGACAAACGGACAAAGCTCTTAAACCCGAGCAATAATTTGCTCTCTTTAGACTCTTTACAATAAGTTTTATTTGGGGAAGTAGAGAGTTCAATGAGCTCATTTTAAAATATTATAAAGATAAGTGTTTTATGTCAGTTTTGACAAATCTTAATTATATAAGCTAAAAAATTCAAATTAGAATAAAACAGAATTCTTTACTTCTTTTGAGTATCAGAGTCTTTGAAAACTACAGTGAAGAGTGTCTAAAATGGGGTTCAGGGCTGGACGTGGTGGCTCAAGCCTGTAATTTCAACACTTTGGGAGGCCAAGGAGGGAGGACTGCTTGAGGCCAGGAGTTTGAGGCCAGTCTGGGTAACATAGCAAGCCTCATCTCTACAAAAAATTTTAAAAATTAGTCAGGTGTGGAGGTGCATGCCTGTAGTCCTGGCTCTGGGGAGTCTGAGGCAGGAGAATCACTTGAGCTCAGGAGTTACAGGTTACAGTGAGCTATGATGGTGCCACTGCACTCCAACTTGGGTGACAGAGTGAGACCTTGTCTCTGAAAAATAATAATAATAATAACAAACCAGAATTCAGCAAACTGCAACCCTCAGGCCGAATCCTGCCACATTCATTCATGTGCCTATTGGCTGTAACTGCTTTCAGACTGTAACAGCAGAGTTGAATAGCTGAATCAGAAAGCTAGAGACTTTATGACCCACAAAGCCCCAAATATTTATAATTTCCCCCGTTACAAAAAAAGATTGCCAGCTCCAGCTCTAAAACAATAACATGTGATAGTGTATCTTTGGCAAATCCATAACTGACAGATCTGTGCATTTCTTTTGCTTTAATACGGAACTGCTGAGTGGTTCTAAGTTGTTAGGATATTTATTTATTTATTTATTATTTTTATGTGAGATGGGGTCTCACTGTGTTGCCCAGGCTGGAGTGCAGTGGCATGATCTCCACTCACTGCAACCTTCGCCTCTTGGGCTGCTCAAGCAATCCTCTGGCCTCGTCCTCCTCCATAGCTGGGACCACAGGTGTGCACCATCGCACCTGGCTAATTTTTTGTATTTTTGATACAGACAGGGTTTCACTATGTTGCTCAGCTGGCCTCAAACTCCTGAGCTCGAGCAATTCACCTGCCTTGGCCTCCCAAAGTGCTGCGATTACAGGCGTGAGCCACTGCGCCTGGCCAGGACATTTATTAAATAGATGAATGATGGGGAAAAATGACTGCAGGAATCCAGTTACGTCTGCCAAGTTTAAGAGTAAAAGGTAAGAATACAAAAATTTAGAATTTAAATGCCTTAGTCTGTAATAAAGTATGGAATGGGGGTGGGGGTTTGGAGACTAGGTTAAAACTTCTGATGAACAGAGAGAAAAACTACTTACTGCTCTTTCTTATATCAGATGTGAGAACATTTCTATTTACAAAGGTAATTAATATGAGCTGTAACTATTATTGCAGAATATCCAATTGCCATACTGTTTATTCCTTTGATATCTTGTTCATTTATATGTATTAAGAAGAAACAAATAATATGGTAATATATCTTACTGGCCATGAGATGAGAACATTGTTTTGATATCTGAAGAGTGACATGTTGCTTCTAACTTACATAAAATGCACATTCCCCATGAGAGGAGAAAGCAGCTTATCTGAGGTATTTTAACAAAAAGAGGCTGGCATTGGAGGATCTTGCACTGACACAAATTAACTATATCACTTAGTATCTATCCGCCTATCTGGGAAATACAGTAATACCTTCCTTACGTTTCTCATAATGTTTTCAGAAGAATAAAATGGTAAGAATGAAAGTGCTTTGCAAATGGAAAGTGCCATGCAGCTAGAAGGTATGACTAAAATATAGTGTGTGTGCATGCATACGCTAATAATCCCTTCGATGGGTCAGGCACAGTTGTAAGCACTTACTACATTAATTCATTTAATTCTCACAACTCTATAAGTATTGCCTCCATTGTACAGATGAAGAAACAGGCAGAGAAAAGTTAAGTCACTTCTTACATATGGATAGCAGCTGAACTATAAAGCAAATTCAGACAGTCCTGCTCTAGGGTCTGTGCCCTTAACCACGATTCTATACTGCTAATATATAATTTTAATATGTATATAATACTTCATTTCACTAGCTGACTAACCTGGTTGATTTTCCAATATTCTACAATCTGAGCTGCGCTGATATTCACCACTTAAATGCCAACTGAATTCCTGACTGAAAGGGCAATAGTCAGCAATTTCCACGGAGCCACCATAATAAGGCAAATCTTCTGCAGGTATTCCACTGAGTTCATCAAAGTACTGCAGAAAAAATATTGGGAAGACAAGAAAGTAAGAAACATTCTGTATAAAATTGAGGAAGTGCACAGGTAATTTCTTGCAACCCTCTAATGCCATATAACACAAGATACTAATGTACTTTTCTTCATCAACGGCACCAAGTAAAGAACACAGTAATAAACCAATAGAGGAGTAGTTTAAGGTTGCTATAGTTTTACAAATAAGCAAGGTAAGTAAATGAGTCTTAAGTTATATATTACAATGTTAAATTAGACTAATGTTTTAACAGAATGAAATAGTTTTAATTACATTGAGCAAAAAGAAGTTTTAAGAGTTGACAAAACACAGAACTAATGCATGAAGTTACATTTTAAATATATTTTTCAAGAGTTTTTAGGAGGCAGTTTATACGTTGTTTTGACAAACTTGAAAAAAATTAAAATCTGAGAAAATAAACAAGATCATATATATAAAATACTTTGAATACCAAAGGTACAAGGTACCAGATAAATTTTATTGTTCCTTTCTTTTTTAAATTAATTTTATGGCCGGGCATGGTGGATCACGCCTGTAATCCCAGCACTTTGGGAGGCCGAGATGGGCGGATCACCTAAGGTCAGGAGTTCAAGACCAGCCTGGCAAACATATAGTGAAACCCCATCTCTACTAAAAAAAAAAAAAAAATTAGCTGGGTGTGGTGGCGCACACCTGTAGTCCCAGCTACTTGAGAAGCTGCGGCAGGAGAATAGTTTGAACCTGGGAGGCAGAGGTTGAAGTGAGCCGAGATTGCTCACTGCACTCCAGCCTGGTGACACAGCAAGACTCCATCTCCAAAAATAAATAAATAAATAAGTAAAAATAATTTTATGTGTTTTCACACCCCTGGATGCACCAGATAAATTTTTAAAGATGTCACATTTCCCACCAACTTACTGAGTTATATCACTATTCCTATGAATATATTTGCTGTTTTATGGTATCTGAAGTATTCAGTGAGCTCATAAATATGTGTAGCAGCTTTATTTTAAATTAGCTTCTGAGACATCATTTCTGACAAAAGGTTCCTTTGTAAATGGCAGGTGAAGTTGAGGCTTTTTAAAGATAGCTTTGGCAACAAGAAACTTAAAGGTTTTCTTGTAGGATTTTAATGGGTTTAGGTCTAACATTTAAGTCTTTAATCCATCTTGAATTAATTTTTGTGTAAGGTGTAAGGAAGGAATCCAGTTTCAGCTTTCTACATATGGCTAGCCAGTTTTCCCAGCACCATTTATTAAATAGGGAATCCTTTCCCCATTTCTTGTTTTTGTCAGGTTTGTCAAAGATCAGATAGTTGTAGATATGCAGCATCATTTCTGAGGGCTCTGTTCTGTTCTATTGGTCTATGTCTCTGTTGTGGTACCAGTACCATGCTGTTTTGGTTACTGTAGCCTTGTAGTATAGTTTGAAGTCAGGTAGCGTGATGCCTCCAGCTTTATTCTTTTGGCTTAGGATTGACTTGGCGATGCAGGCTCTTTTTTGGTTCCATATGAACTTTAAAGTAGTTTTTTCCAATTCTGTGAAGAAAGTCATTGGTAGCTTGATGGGGATGGCATTGAATCTATAAATTACCTTGGGCAGTATGGCCATTTTCACGATATTGATTCTTCCAACCCATGAGCATGGAATGTTCTTCCATTTGTTTGTTTGTATCTTCTTTTATTTCATTGAGCAGTGGTTTGTAGTTCTCCTTCAAGAGGTCCTTCACATCCCTTGTAAGTTGGATTCCTAGGTATTTTATTCTCTTTGAAGCAATTGTGAATGGGAGTTCACTCATGATTTGGCTCTCTGTTTGTCTGTGATTGGTGTACAAGAATGCTTGTGATTTTTGTACATTGATACCATTCAGGACATAGGCGTGGGCAAGGACTTCATGTCTAAAACACCAAAAGCAATGGCAACAAAAGCCAAAATTGACAAATGGGATTTAATTAAACTAAAGAGCTTCTGCACAGCAAAAGAAACTACCATCAGAGTGAACAGGCAACCTACAGAATGGAAGAAAATTTTTGCAACCTACTCATCTGACAAAGGGCTAATATCCAGAATCTACAATGAACTCAAACAAATTTACAAGAAAAAAACAAACAACCCCATCAAAAAGTGGGCAAAGGACATGAACAGACACTTCTCAAAAGAAGACATTTATGCAGCCAAAAAACACATGAAGAAATGCTCGTCATCACTGGCCATCAGAGAAATGCAAATCAAAACCACAGTGAGATACCATCTCACACCAGTTAGAATGGCCATCATTAAAAAGTCAGGAAACAACAGGTGCTGGAGAGGATGTAGAGAAATAGGAACACTTTTACACTGTTGGTGGGACTGTAAACTAGTTCAACCATTGTGGAAGTCAGTGTGGCGATTCCTCAGGGATCTAGAACTAGAAATACCATTTGACCCAGCCATCCCATTACTGGGTATATACCCAAAGGACTATAAATCATGCTGCTATAAAGACACATGCACACGTATGTTTATTGCGGCACTATTCACAGTAGCAAAGACTTGGAACCAACCCAAATGTCCAACAACGATAGACTGGATTAAGAAAATGTGGCACATATACACCATGGAATACTATGCAGCCATAAAAAATGATGAGTTCATGTCCTTTGTAGGGACATGGATGAAACTGGAAAACATCATTCTCAGTAAACTATCGCAAGGACAAAAAACCAAACACCGCATGTTCTCACTCATAGGTGGGAACTGAACAATGAGAACTCATGGACACAGGAAGGGGAACATCACACTCCGGGGACTGTTGTGGGGTTGGGGGAGGGGGGAGGGACAGCATTAGGAGATATACCTAATGCTAAATGACGAGTTAATGGGTGCAGGAAATCAACATGGCACATGGATACATATGTAACAAACCTGCACATTGTGCACATGTACCCTAAAACCTAACATATAATAATAAAAAATAAAAAATAAAAAAATAAAAAAAGAGAAACTTACAGGTTATGGCCGGGCATGGTGGCTCACGCCTGTAATCCCAACACTTTGGGAGGCCGAGGCGGGTGGATCACATGAGGTCAGGAGTTTGAGACCAGCCTGGCCAACATGGTGAAGCCCTGTCTCTATTAGAAATACAAAAAGTAGCCAGACATGTTGGCTCACACCTGTAATCTCAGCGCTTTGGGTGGCTGAGGCAGATGGATCACTTGAGGCCAGGAGTTCGAGACCAGCTTGGGCAACATGGCAAAACCCCATCTCTACTAAAAATATGAAAACTAGCCAGGCATGGTGGCTCGCAGCTGTAAACCCGGCTACTCGGGAGGCTGAGGCACAAGAATCGCTTGAACCTGGGAAGGGGAGGCTGCAGTGAGCTGAGATCGCACCACTGACTCCAGCCTGGGCGATACAGTGAGACTCTGTCTCGAAAAAAAAGATAAAAGATAAAAGATAAAAAGAAACATAAAGGTCAAATCAGAGATCCAGACGAGATATGTGGCGCCATTTCCTCAATCTTTCAGATCCCAGGAATCAAATCTTTTCCAAAGCAGGGTTTCCGAGTCTTCTAATTAACTGGATTAGAGTACTTAAGTTATTTTCTTTAAAGATTTTTTTTTCTGTGTAAATTAGAGGAATTTAAATAGCAAGGCTTTGGAAACAATTAGAAAACATAAACAGGTAAAAACACACCAAATATTCAAATTCTTCTTGCCATTATTATAAGACACTGCTAGATTTTAACTAAGTGCTATCAATTAGGACATTAGTTATAAAGAAATGGAAACATTATTCCATTTTTTTCTAACTTACAGAAAACAAACAAGGCCTTATAAATTAAGAAACTTAAGAGACTCTACTCTTTTAGTTAAAATGGAGACTACTTTTGAAAAGCTGATTCCTGAAACTGTGCCCCAGGCCCGTTTTACCTGGTATTCCTGTGGTAAAGGCTTAGGGAACTTCTGCAAATTACACACGGCAACTGCTCTCTGGTCCTGTCTGCAAGTTAGCTGCAGTGGGTTACTTCTGAGCGTGTCACAGTAAGGGCTCAGCACCTGCCTCCTGCAAACAGAGAAGTACCGTGGTATCAGATTGCAAAGAAAATACCGCAAGTCCATTATGCAGCCAACAAATGGAATTCCAGATCCTGGCCTAAAAATACAAACCTTCATAATTAACAAATGGGATTCTCGGACAGAGATGGAGGCAAGGTCCCCTCTGCCCTGCCGCTACAAAGAGTGGAATTTTCTCTATTCAATAATCTGACAGTTTGTTTAATTGACCACCTTCACCAGACAATCTGATTTTCCTGTGCAAAATTAAGATTGTTCCATTAAATGTAATCTTGAAAGTATAATTTGAAAAAAGAGCACGTAAATTATCAAAAGATATCAGAATCTGTTGCACTGTCTTGCAAAAATAACCTTCGAACAAACCTGTAATTCTTAGCAGTCATCAAATTGACAATTGACAATATAAAAATTATATTAATATCACAATAGCAACTTTATAAATAAAATCTCAGTATTCCTAAATAATAGAAACCCTATTAATACCAGTCTACCAAACTGTAATAGAATCACTGACAATTTTCCTCTTCTTCCACATATTTCTTAAGGAAAAAAAAGCCTGTATTAAATATTTCTTATTTTAAGGAAAATTGATGACTTGTCTTATTTAAATGAACATGGTGTATCAGCATACATCTTTAGGGAGTTACAGCTTCCTAAGATGAAACATGTAAAATACTTACCACAGTCTTCAGCAAATTGGAAGCAGCACAGCGTAACAGGAAAGCAAAGGTTTTGAAGTCATCGCACAGGTCTGGGTTCAAACACCAGCACCAGCCGCACTTCTGTGGAATTTACTTAACTTTCCTGAGCTTCAACCACAAAGCACTCAGTGCCTGGCACATGCAGGCTACTCAATAAATGTAATTTCTGCTGTTTATACCATTTTCATAAAATCTTCATATAAGGCAATATTTTAACTTCCCATGATAAAGCTTCCAATGAATATGGAAGTTCATATTCCAATAGTTCTTAATCAGTTACTTTCCTGATATCATGAAAGTCATTTCTGTTTTTTGTCTAAAACCAAAAGGTGTATTATATTTACTTTAAATTATATAAAATGAGTTTTGGCTAAATGAATAAACAGGAAAAAAGATGTTAAAAGTTAGTGATTTTAAACATTCCGAAGTTAGAGCTGTCTAAGATTTGTGGCTTACAAATTCCAGAGAAGCACTGTCAAGAAAGAGAGTGGGAAAAGGTGTATATCTGTGCTGCCCAGTATGGTAGCCACTAATCACGTATGTCACTTGAAAGGTGACTAGTTAACTGAGGAACTTATTTATTTATTTATTTATTTATTTATTTATTTATTTTGAGACGGAGTCTTGCTCTGTCGCCAGGCTGGAGTGCAGTGGTGCGATCTCGGCTCACTGCAAGCTCCACCTCCCGGGTTCAAGCAATTCTCCTGCCTCAGCCTCCCAAGTAGCCGGGACTACAGGTACATGCCACTACACCCAGCTAATTTTTGTATTTTTAATAGAGACGGGGTTTCACCATGTTGGCCAGGATGGTCTCAATCTCTGGACCTCGTGATCTGCCTGCCTCTGCCTCCCAAAGTGCTGGGATTACAGTCATGGGCCACCATGCCCGGCCCTGAGGAACTAAATTTTAAATGGTATTTAACTTTAACTAATTTAAATACAAGTTTAGCTACATGTGGCTAATGGAATCATATTAGACAGTATAGCTCTAGAGCCAATATTAACACCAAATGAGCTAGGCAGAGGAGTTGGGTGATTTATCAGTTTTAGTTGCTTCGAACACAGAAAGAACCTTATTTTAAGTAGGTGTAGATTCAAATGATTCAAAGAAGTATGGCTCTGCCTATGCTCACTCAACCAATCCCTTCTCACCCTGGTTTCCCAACAGTGGAGAAGAGTCACAACTGACGAAGCCCAGAAGGTAAGCGTCAGCTCCTGTGCTCGAGAACGGCTACACTGGAATCTCTAACATACAAGCAGGCGGACTGGCTCTGTGGTGTCAGAAGATGGCTTCTATCCTGTAAATGATTCTGAACTTCAATGCCTCACAAGTGGGACATCTGAATGATTCTGACAGGGGTCAGCAAACTCAACTCTTGGGTCAAATCCTGACCACAACCTGTTTTTTTTTTCTGGTCGATTTTCTGTTTTTGAGACAGGATCTCATTGCCCAGGCTGGACTGCATGGCACAACCATAGCTCACTGCAGCCTTGATCTTCTGGGGTCAAGCAATCCTCCCACCTCAGCCTCCCATGCAAGTGGGACTACAAGCATGTGCCACCATGCTCATTTACTTTCTGTAGAGATGGGGAGATGACAGGAGCATGGCCATGCCCATTTGTTTTGCCTCTTGCTGTATAAAAGTAGAGGTAAGTAGTTGTGACAGAGATTTTAATAACCCTCAAAACCTAAAATATTTACTATTTGGACTTCAAAAAAAAAACCTTGCTCAAAGTGGCTTATGAATGAAAGGAAAGGAGAGAATTCAGGGGACCCACAGTTTTAGTTTTTAAGAATAAAGAAGTAGAAGTCCCTTCTGTTTCTGGTCTTAGGTGATGCTATAATAGGGACCAAAAGGGGAATAAACAGAGTTGCAACTGTTAACAGAAAAGTGAACAAACAAAAACCTCCCTAAGCTCTTGCAGCTGCAGTGTGAGTTACATACTTCCCTTGACACACTGGAACAGTGGTGCCCAAACACCATTGCACATAAAATCATTTGGGAATTTATTAAAACAAACTCACACAATGCTAGTGCTTGGCTCTTAGCACAGTCATGATATAATTAGTAACCGGGGTATGGAGAGTTTTTCAAGTTCTCTAGATGATTTTCATAAGCAGCAAAATTTGAGAACCGCTAACTGGCAGGTCAAGCTGTAGGGCAGGGGTAACAAGCTGGGGACACCCAGAGTGGCTGCGGGTGCTTCCAGCTACTGCCTATTATCTTCACATTAGGGTTACAACTCAGAGGTCAGACTCCTTAGTAGAAACTACAAGTGATTTAAATTGCTTTATGACCTAACCTACGTAAGAAAAGATGAGAATAGTATTTTCTTTTCTTTTTTTTTTTGCAACAGGGTCTTGCTGTCACCCACACTGGAGTGCAGTGGCATGATCACAGCTCACCACAGCTGTGACCTCCTGGGCTCAAGGGATCCTCTCACCACAGTCCCCAAGTAGCTGGGACTACAGGGCCAGGCCACCATGCCAGGCTAATTTTTTTACTTTGTAGAGATGGGGTCATGTTGCCCAGTCTGGTCTCAAACTCCTGGGCTCAAGTGATCTTCCCTCTTCCCAAAGTGCTGGGAATACAGGCGTGAGCCACCACACCACACCCAGCCCACCAGGGGAAATTTTTTTCAAATATAAAAATAGAAATATAAGTACCACTTCTAATTCCTGGAAGATGGACTACATATGCTTTTCTCTACTCCTCCTTCTAAGTACAACTAAAAACCCAGACACTGTAAATTAAAGAAACAAAGGAAGACTCTGAAGGGTGGAGAGAAGTCAGACTAGTTGGTAGAGAGAAGTCAGAGGGTTATGTGGAGAGAGGAGACTAGTTATGTGGAGCGAGGAGACTAGTTATGTGGAGAGAGGAGACTAGTTATGTGGAGAGAGGAGACTAGTTATGTGGACAGAGTTATGTGGAGCGAGGAGACTAGTTATGTGGAGAGTGGAGACTAGTTATGTGGAGAGAGGAGACTAGTTATGTGGAGAGAGTTATGTGGAGAGGGTACAGAGAAGTCAGACTAGATAGGGGACTCTGAAGGGTGGAGAGAAGTCAGACTAGTTATGGGACTCTGAAGGGTGGAGAGAAGTCAGACTAGTTAGGGGACTCTGAAGGGTGGAGAGAAGTCAGACTAGTTATGGGACTGAAGGATACGGAGAAGTCAGACTAGTTAGGGGACTCTGAAGGGTGGAGAGAAGTCGGACTAGTTTGGGGACTCTGAAGGGTGGAGAGAAGTCGGACTAGTTAGGGGACTCTGAAGGATACCAAGAAGTCAGACTAGTTAGGGGACTCTGAAGGGTGGAGAGAAGTCAGACTAGTTAGGGGACTCTGAAGGATACCGAGAAGTCAGACTAGTTATGGGACTCTGAAGGATACCGAGAAGTCAGACTAGTTAGGGGACTCTGAAGGGTGGAGAGAAGTCAGACTAGTTAAGGGACTGTGAAGGGTGGAGAGAAGTCAGACTAGTTAGGGGACTCTGAAGGGTGGAGAGAAGTCAGACTAGTTAGGGGACTCTGAAGGGTGGAGAGAAGTCAGACTAGTTAGGGGACTCTGAAGGTGGAGAGAAGTCGGACTAGTTAAGGGACTCTGAAGGGTGGAGAGAAGTCGGACTAGTTAGGGGACTCTGAAGGGTGGAGAGAAGTCGGACTAGTTAGGGGACTCTGAAGGGTGGAGAGAAGTCAGACTAGTTAGGGGACTCTGAAGGATACCAAGAGTCAGACTAGTTAGGGGACTGAAGGATACAGAGAAGTCAGACTAGTTAGGGGACTCTGAAGGGTGGAGAGAAGTCAGACTAGTTAGGGGACTCTGAAGGGTGGAGAGAAGTCAGACTAGTTAGGGGACTCTGAAGGGTGGAGAGAAGTCGGACTAGTTAAGGAACTCTGAAGGGTGGAGAGAAGTCGGACTAGTTAGGGGACTCTGAAGGGTGGAGAGAAGTCGGACTAGTTAGGGGACTCTGAAGGGTGGAGAGAAGTCAGACTAGTTAGGGGACTCTGAAGGATACCAAGAAGTCAGACTAGTTAGGGGACTGAAGGATACAGAGAAGTCAGACTAGTTAGGGGACTCTGAAGGGTGGAGAGAAGTCGGACTAGTTTGGGGACTCTGAAGGGTGGAGAGAAGTCGGACTAGTTAGGGGACTCTGAAGGGTGGAGAGAAGTCGGACTAGTTAGGGGACTCTGAAGGGTGGAGAGAAGTCGGACTAGTTAGGGGACTGAAGGGTGGAGAGAAGTCAGACTAGTTAGGGGACTGAAGGATACAGAGAAGTCAGACTAGTTAGGGGACTCTGAAGGGTGGAGAGAAGTCGGACTAGTTTGGGGACTCTGAAGGGTGGAGAGAAGTCGGACTAGTTAGGGGACTCTGAAGGGTGGAGAGAAGTCGGACTAGTTAGGGGACTCTGAAGGGTGGAGAGAAGTCGGACTAGTTAGGGACTTCAGGACTCAAAGACTGATATGGTGGTGAATTCTCTCAACAACTGATAGACCAACTAGGCAGGAAATCAGCAAGGATATAGAAGGACTTAACATCATCCACCAACAGGATGTAATTCACATTTATACAACACTCCACCCAGCGTCAGAATGTACATTCTTTTCAAGTGCCCATGAAACGTATATCAAGATTGGCTGGGCACGGTGGCTCACGCCTGTAATCCCAACACTTTGGGAAGCCAAGGCGGGCGGATCAGCTGAGGTCAGGAGTTCAAGACCAGCCTGGTCAACAGGATGAAACCCCATCTCTACTAAAAATAAAAAAATTAGCCGGGCATGGTGGTGGGCGCCTGTAGTCCCAGCTACTTGGAAGGCTGAGGCAGGAGAAGAGCTTGAACTTGGCACCAGAGGCTGCAGTGAGCCGAGATCGCACCACTATACTCCAGCCTGGGTGGCAGAGTGAAACTCCATCTCAAAAAAATTTTAAAAATAAAAAAAAAATACATCAAGATAAGACCATATCTTGGGCCATAAAACAAACCTGAACAAATTTAAAAGAACTCAAATCATACAGCATATATTCTCCAACTACAATTCAACAACAAAAAATGACAGAAAAATTTCCAAATATTTGTATAATAAACAACACACTTCTAAATAATCCATGGGTCAAAGAAGAATCTCAAAGAAAAATTTTAAAAAATACATTGAACTGAATGAAAATAAAAATATAACATATTGAAATTTGTGAGACAAAGCTAAAGAAATGCTGAGAGGAAAATTTATAGCAACAAATAGCTACATTAGAAACAGGAAATATCTCAAATCAATAATCTCAAAAATCAAGATTAAGAAGAGAAAAATAGGCCAGGCACAGTGGCTCACGGGAGGCCAAGGTGGGCCGACTGCTAGAGCCCAGGAGTTTAAGACTAGCCTAAGCAATACAGTGAAACCCTGTCTCTACAAAAATACAAAAATTTAGCTGGGTGTGGTGGTGTGTGCCTGTAGTCCCAGCTACTCGAAAGGCTAAGGAGAAAGGTTCGCTTGAGCCCAAGAGGTCAAGGCTGCAGGGAGCCTCATGATCGCACCCACTGCACTCAAGCCTGGGCAAAAGAGATCTTGTCTTTAAAAATAAAACAAAACAAAAAAAGCTAGGCATGGTGACTTACACCTATAATCCCAGCACTTTGGGAGGCCAAGGCATGCAGATCACTTGAGGTCAGGAGTTCAAGACCAGCCTGGCCAACATGGTGAAATCCCTACTAAAAAATACAAAATTAGTGGGGTGTGGTGGTGTGCGCCTGTAGTCCCAGCTACTTGGGAGGCTGAGGCAGGAGAATTGTTTGAACCTGGGAGGCGGAGGCTGCAGTGAGCCAAGACTGTGCCACTGCACTCCAGCCTGGGCGACAGAGTGAGACTCCATCTCAAAAAATAATCATCATCATAATAATTAAATAAATAAACCAAAAACAAGCAGTGGGAAGGATATAGCAGGCAGCAGAAATCAATGAATTTGAAAACAAAAAAAATAGAAGACATCAACAATACAAAAAGCTGGTTCTTTAAGATCAGTAAAATTGGCAAACCTCTAGAAAAAGATAAAGAGAACATACAAAATTACCAATATCAGGACTGAAAAGAGATATCCCAACAGACCCCATAGGATGGACAGCCCATCCTCCATGATGAGATTATTTCACAGTGTATGCCTATATCAAAATATCTCCTTTACCCCATAAATATATACACCTAGTATGTACCAACAAACATTACAAATTAAAACAGACCCTACAGATGTCAAAAGGATAATAAGGGAATACTACAAAAAACCCTATACATATAAATTTGAAAACTTAGACAAAATGGACCAATTCCTCAAAAAACATGTTACCACAATTCATGCACTATGAAACAGATGATAAGAATAGCCCTGTAACCATTAAAGAAATTTAATTCACAATAATTCACAATTCTAAGACTTCCAAAAGGGAAATCTCCAGGCCCAGATGTTTCACTGGAGAATTCTACCAAACACTTAGAGAAGAATTAACATCAATTTTATACAGTCTCTTCCAGAAAAATAGAAGAGGAGGAAACACTTCCTAGTTCGTTTTATAAAGCTAGTATTACTCTGACACAAAAACTAGACAAAGATGGTACAAAAAAGAACTTTTTTCTTTTCAAAGAAAATGATCAGAGATAGAAGAATTACAAAATGATAAAGGAATCAGTACTCTATGAAAATATAACAATCCTAAACATGGTTGCACCTAACTATAAAGTGTCAAAATACGTAAGCCAAAATGGATAGAAGTGAAGATGAAATAGATGAATCCATTATTATCACTGCAGACTTGAATATCTGTTTCTCAGAAATGGACAGATGCAGCAGGCAGAAAATCAGTAAGGACACAGTTGAGCCCAAGACAGCGTATTTTTTTCAAGCTTACACGGTGCATTCACCAAGACACACCACATTCTGGGACATGAAACACACCTTAACAAATGTAAAAGAGAACTCATACCATGTTCTGCTCTAAGATTACAACAATGGAATTAAACTAGAAATCAGTAACAGAAAGACAGCTGGAACATCTCAAAATAGCTGGAAATTAAACAAAGCACTTTTTTTTTTTTTTTTTTTTCTGAGACGGAGTCTCGCTCTGTCGCCCAGGCTGGAGTGCAGTGACGTGATCTCTGCTCACTGCAAGCTCCGCCTCCCGGGTTCACGCCATTCTCCTGCCTCAGCCTCCCGAGTAGCTGGGACTACAGGCGCCGGCCAACACGCCCGGCTAATTTTTTGTGTGTTTTTAATAGAGATGGGGTTTCACCGTGTTAGCCAGGATGGTCTCGATCTCCTGACCTCGTGATCCGCCCACCTCGGCCTCCCAAAGTGCTGGGATTACAGGCTTGAGCCACCGCGCCCGGCCAACAAAGCACTTTTAAATAATACAGTGGTCAAAGAAGAAATCTCAAGAGAAAGTTAAAAATATTTTGAACTTGAAGTGACACAAGAGTTTTGAATTAAAAGAAAGAGAAAAATATTTTGAACTGAATCAAAATAAAAATAAAGCATGATAAACACTTCATCATATACTGGGATTTATTACTTCAGAGTATTATATAAATCATTTTTTTATTTATGTAGAGATGGGGTCTCACTCTGCTGCCCAGGATGGAGTGCAGTGGTGCAGTCATAGCTCACTGCAGCCTTGAGCTTCTGGGCTCAATGATCCTCCTGCTTCAGCCTCCTGAGTAGCTGGGACTACAGGCATGTGCCACCACGCCCACCTCATTTTTGTATTTTGTTGTAGAGATGGGCTTCCATCATGTTGTCCAGGCTAGTCTTGAAATCCTGGGCTCAAGCAATCAGCCTGCCTCAGCCTCCCAAAGTGCTAGGATTACAAGTGTGAGCCACCATGTCTGGTCATAAATAATAATTTAAATCAAGCCAATATTATGACAGGGGAGCCCATTATTTGCTCATTTAGTAATAATTATTATGTATTTCATAAATTTTCTTCTTCTTACTATTTTTTTAAAATCTCTCTTACTGGAAGGATATACCTGTTTTTCAAAATGTGTCAGATTTGAAAAAGATCAAGTTTAACTGACATAATTGTTCTGAGAGCCATACTGATTAATTAAAGGTAAAATAATTGGGGAAAAAAGAGAAAACTCCAGATCTATATTCATCACAAATATAAAAACAGAAATCCACAACAAAATAAAAGTACATAGAATTCAGCAACATATAGAAATAATTATAAGCCATGACCAAGTGGGGTTTACTCCAGGAATGCAAGGGTGATTTAATATTCGAAAATCAACCAATGAAATCCACCATATTAACAGGCAAAAAAAATCACTTGATTATTCATATTAACTAAAGTAGAAAAAGCACTTGACAGAACGCAATATCCATTCATGATTAAAGCTCTCAGAAACACAAGAATAGAGAGCTACTTTCTCAACTTGATAAAGAACATGTATAAAAAATCTGCAGCTAACATTATATTTAATAATGAAAGACTGAATGTTTTCTCCCATGTTTATGGATTGGAAAACTCAACACAGTAAAAATGTCAATTCTCCTCAAACTGACACACAGGGTTAATGCAGCTCCTAGCAAAATCCTTGCAAGTTTTTTGGCAGATACAGACAAGATTATTGTAAAATGTAGATGGAAATGCAAAGGAACCAAAACAGCCAGAACAATTTTAAAATAAAGTGGAAAGAATCAGTCTACCCAATTTCAAGACTTATTAAATAATTACAGTAATTAAGGACTGTGTGTTATTGGTGGAGGCATAGACACATGGATCACTGGAACAGAATAGAAAACGCAGAAACAGAAACAGATCACCACAAATACACGCAATTGATTGTTTCTGCCAAAGGCACAAAAGCAATTCCATGAAGGAAAGATAGCCTTTTCAACAAATGGTGCTAAAGCAATTGCCTATCTGTACACAAAGAAACAAACTTTGATCTAAGTCTTCCACCTTATACAAAACTTAACCCAAATGAATCATGGACTTAAAACTTACTCTATACATATATATCTGTATAGATGATATATAGATGTCAAACTTACTCTATACATATATATCTGTATAGATGATATATAGATAGATGTTAAACTTACTCTGTATGATATGTATCTGTACAGATGATATATAGATAGATGTTAAACTTACTCTGTATGATATATATCTGTATAGATGATATATAGATAGATGTTAAACTTACTCTGTATGATATATATCTGTATAGATGATATATAGATAGATGTTAAACTTACTCTGTATGATATGTATCTGTAAAGATGATATATAGATAGATGTTAAACTTACTCTGTATGATACATATCTGTACAGATGATATATAGATAGATGTTAAACTTACTCTGTATGATATATATCTGTATAGATGATATATAGATGTTAAACTTACTCTGTATGATATGTATCTGTAAAGATGATATATAGATAGATGTTAAACTTACTCTGTATGATATATATCTGTATAGATGATATATAGATAGATGTTAAACTTACTCTGTATGATATATATCTGTAAAGATGATATATAGATAGATGTTAAACCTACTCTGTATTTTTTAAAAGCTTGCTAGGTGATTATGATAATGCATCTGGATTTGGAAACCCCTATTCAAAAGTGCTTTTTTGTGATATTGAATCAATATTTGCATCTATATTTACAGGTGCATTCTCTGAAGAAAACAACACAAATGACAGAGGAAACAAAAGGTCTGTAAAATATATATATTTCTGAGTTATAATAAGCTGAAAAGAAATGTCCATGGCTCTGGGCCCCTCACTGTGGATCCCTTTAGTATATGATTAAAAACTACTTACAGCTACTTCTTACAATATTACTACCAACCATCTATAGATGGCTTTCTATATATCTTAAAATTGAACTGCTCAGACTACATTTTGAAAATAGTTAGCATTTTAGGCTTAGGATAAAGAATAAAATCAGAAAGGAACTGTGTAATCAATGACACTGTGAGGAAATGCATTCTTACTTTTGTCTCTGCTGATCAATCCAGAATTTACAGCTCTTTCTGACAAAGTCACAGCCCATTCCTCGGCCCCAGTCTAACTTCTCAGCCATGCTGTAATTTGCTTTATACCAGCTGTGGAATAATTCAAACAAAGCAATTTTTATTGCTGTCCTTTTAAAAACAACTCTAGCATAACAATTGAGAATCTCAACAATGAGCACATTAGGACCTTAAGAGAGATTTTGGAGGCCAGAGGCCATCACCGTAAGTGATCATTCACAATGTTCTTGCTGCACAGGGACTGCTACACAAACCAGGCTTATGATGGAGGTATTAAATACTTTTATACTTTTACATAAGTATAAAATTTCTATTGTAATTTTCACTTTATTTTATTTTGAGACAGGGTCCTGCTCTGTTACCCAGGCTGGAATGCAGTGGCACGATCCCAGCTCAATGCAAGCTCTGCCTCACAGGTTCAAGTGATTCTCCTCCCTCAGCCCCCCAAGTAGCTGGGACTACAGGCATGCGCCACCATGTCTGGCTAATTTTTGCATTTTTAGTAGAGATGGGGTTTCACCATGTTTGCCACACTAGTCTCGAACTCCTGACCTCAGGTGATCCACTCGCCTTGGCCTCCCAAAGTGCTGGGATTACAGGTGTGAGTCACTGTGCCCAGCCTATGTCCAATACTTTTTAAATGTCCTAGCTGGGCGCGGTGACTCACACTTGTAACCCCAGCGCTCTGGGAGGCTGAGGCGGTTGGCTCATTTGAGGTTGGGAGTTCGAGACCAGCCTGGCCAACATGGTGAGACCCTGTCTCTACTAAAAATACAAAAAGTTAGCCAGATGTGCGGTGGTGTGTACTTATAGTCTCAGCTACCTGGGAGGCTGAAGTGGCAGGATCACCTCAGCCCAGGATCATGCCACTGCACTCCAGCCTGGGAAATAGAGTGAGACCTTGTCTCAAGAAAAAAAAAAAAAAGTTCTAATAAGAGATAAAAGAAAGCACTGATTGAGTTTCCAGACAAATTTAATTGAGGGCAATCAATTTGTTTTAGTTTTTATTTATTTTGAGAGACAAGATTAGCTTGCAAAAGTTATAAAATTGTACGAAATCGTCTCTTACCTGTGTGTATTATATTTTGTTCCTTTAGCATTATCAAAACAGTAAATAAAAACATAGGCTCAGGGCTGGGCACAGTGGCTCACACCTGAAATCCCAGTACTTAGTGAGGCCAAGGTGGGTGGATCGCTTTAGCTCAGGAGTTTGAGACCAGCCTGGGCAACGTGGCGAAACCCCATCTCTATAATAAAAAAAATATTGAAAAAAATAGGCTCGAAAGTTGGGGAGATAAGAATTATCCCCTCCACTTGTACCACCTTACTGCAAAATCAAACAAATGTGTAATGTAGCATCTTCCAAAACTTGTCTCCTGTCAAAGAACAAAACTCTCACTCAGAGAGAAACTGAAGGAGCCGCGGTGCTCCAACGCCAAAATGCCTGCAACTTCTGCAACTACAATGTGAGTTACGCTACTAGCTAAGTTGGTATCGCAGCAAGGTCAAACTGTCCAGATAGTGACAGGTGCCCCTAATGTTGTGCACTAGCAATTATTTTAGCAGTGCTCAGGTTCAGAAGCCCTTAGCCCTATGAATAAAATGTGGAGTAGGTAGACTCCTTTGTGAAGGTACATGTCGATGAGCGCAGAATATCGTATCGACACTGTTATTCCATCCCCAGGTGGGCACTCCAGCTACACATCATGAGACCTTCCTGATAACCATTTCTTTGCAGCTCTTTCTGTATTCGCAGTCAACAGTTATTAAGCATTTGTCACCCATTGGTAGGCACTTTGTTAAATGAAGGCTACAGTAGTGAATAAATAAACAGAACCTGCTCTCATGAAGATCATAATCTAGTAGGGAAGACAGATATTAAAACAAAACATTTAAAGTGTGATGAGTATTCCAAAGGAGAAGTATATGATGCTAACAGGAACATAGTAACAGAAAAACCTAAGTTAGTCTGAAGAATTCGGAAAGGTTTTTCTGAGGAAGCAACTTTAGCTCAACTCAGAAGGATGAGCACTAGTGAGGGAGTAGGGGGGGATTAGAAACAGAGGGTTTCTGAGTATTAGTGAGTTGTGAAGTCAACTTAGCGGATCTTGATTAACATTTCTTTCTCTCTCTTTAAAAACTCAATACAATAAAGGACTGCACTGTAGGTGATAAGGGTAAGTATTGTTTCGTGAGGCTTTAGCTCGGGTTTTTATATGATGCTCATTCTTAGTTGGCACTCACAATGTGCCAAGCGCTGTACTAAGAGCTTTACAGATATTAACTCATTTAAGTCTCATAAAACTCAATGAGATACGCTGGGCACGGTGGCTCACGCCTGTAATCCCAGCACTTTGGGAGGCCAAGGCGGGAGGCTTGCTTGAGCCCAGGAGTTTGGGACCAGCCTGGGCAATAGAGTGAGACCTTGTCTCTACTTAAAAAAATAAACAAAACAGTATTTCATGGCTTTACCTGAAAGTTCCACTGTTTATAAAAACAATTTAAAAATTGTTTAGTCTTTCCTTCGTAATTTAAAAATTGGTTTAGTCTTTCCTTCATAATTTAAAGATTGTTTAGTCTTTCCTTCATAATTTAAAAATTGTTTAGTCTTTTCCTTCATACTGGCTCAGCCTCTGCTTATTCGAAAACAAATCCTATCAGGGATTTGTCCTAATTATTACTATGTCTCGGGGCCTCAAACATTCATTGAGGCCAAGTGAGGTGGCTCAGGCCTGTAATCCCAGCACTTTGGGAGGCCAAGGTGGGTGGATCATTTGAGCCCAGAAGTTTGTGAACAACGTGGGCAACATGACAAAACTCCATCTCTATTAAAAATACAAAAAATTAGCCAGGCATGGTGGCACGTGCCTGTAGTCCCAGCTACTCAGGAAGCTGAGGTGGGAGGATTGCTTGAGCCCAGGAAGTCCGGGATTAGTGAGTCCAGATTGCCACTGCACTCCAGCCTGCGCAACAGGAGTGAGATCCTATTTTAAAACAAACAACAGAAGTATTTATTGAATGAATGAATGAATGAATGGAGTTGGTATGAATAATGGACAGCTAACTGTACAAGATTCAAATAAGTATATTTTGCTTCAGCATAAAATGTCAGCATTTTCTTAAGCTATGAGCTCAGTATTAATTTCATTTTAATAAACAATTCATATCCTCTTGTCACAGCTGTCTTACCCGGTGTCCTCCATTAATGCCAGAGTGATTCGAGAGAGTACTCGATTCTGAGTGTGAGAACCAGTCATCGCTTCATTCTGAAAATCACCAACAGAGTTTAATTAGACTAGATTCTCTGCAACTCCTAATACTTTCTGTAATTCCTCTGATATATATATATTTAAAATGTTTCAACTGTGAGAGGCTGACAAGACATTCACTTAAAAGTGGTGAAATACATAAACCTTTAAGATGACTAGACTGAACCTTGAAGTGAAATCTATTTTCTACCCTAAGTGCTTCCATTGTGTTCAATTCCCTTGGAATGGCAGGCAGCTGGCATTTAGAACTCTGTGATGAATGAAGATAAATCTATATGGAAACAGAAATACTACAGAAATATTATACTCTCCAGGTAAAGCAAAGTGGGTGACTGAGGCAAATGCACAGATAATTTGGGGTCAGGGAGAACAGCTGTCTGAATTACACTGAAAATGTTTTCATCACCTTCAACTCTGTGATCACAGAAACGTGCTAACATGCAAAACTGGGACTGAATCATGGGGTAAAAGGACTTCCTTGAAAGGTCTAAAATATCATCATGCTCTACCATCTACCCAATATTTTAATTCATATCATACAATTCCTATCAGGAGGTCACCTGATAATGAGGACTTCACTGCCTCTTACAGAGCTTATTTCATCTTTGGACAGTTCTGAGTGTTCTTTAAATTTTTCCACTGAACACCAGATGGCCATCTCAAGTACTGTAATACCATGCTTAAAAAAAAAATAGTTCAAGGATACAAATTGATTTGAGAGAAGTTAATGAAATTACTACTGTCAGCGCTTCTGCTGAAAAGCACAAACATTTTCATTTCTGGCCAATCTACAGTTTTCTAAAGGGAGTCACTTGAGAAAATTTCTTAAGGAAAAGAAACCACACTTCCCATGGGAGGAATAAATGTGCGTGTCTTCCATAAGTTTCCATCATTGCTACTTTGTGGTCACCTAGACAAGAACAGTAATCACAAGCATTAATTTCATTCTTTCCATAATTTTATTAACTTTAGGAATGATGCATATAAGCTGCAACTATCTATTTAAGCAGATCTCTAAAAATAAAAAGATACTGGTTTCTATTTGGGACATATCTTTCTAAGCCAGGCTGGTCCTCCCATCTGTCTACTGTGGTCTTGTGCTCTGGTACTTGAGCTGCATGGGGGGAGAGAGACACAGATGACAGCCCTTCCACTGCTATGTGGAGCCCAAGAGGAATGCCTGGCTCTGCTGTGCTGGCACGCTGTGTGTTCCTTCTAATATCCTTCTCAAAGGGAATCTTTTCCCAACATGGCTTGATTAGGTCCTGTGAGTTTGACTGCTTAGTTGAATCTAAAAACACCAACTGAAACCCCATCCTGGGTATCACAGATATAAATAAGTTGCTCATTACATTTTCTAAAATACAAAATTTAAACCATGAACTGTGTTCATTAACACAGAACTGTTATGCTACATTCATATAGAAAAAATGAGTAGATCCAAGTATACAGTTTACTCTGTGAAAGCGTGTGTTTCTGCCATGTGAATGAGCTCATGTGAAATTTGTAAATAAGGGAATGGTATCAGTATAACAACGAATCACGTTGGTTCATTGATTTTTCCCTGCATGTGACTATTTTGTGATGAAGCCTAAACACCAAGTATACTAAGACAGCCAAACACAGCAATACAAAAATGCTGTACTGTGTATACTGTGCTGCTTGGTGTAGCCAGCGGCTCTGCGTGCAAGTGTTTACTGTATGGTTCTCACAAGTCTATGTACATTTTACCCCTGTCCTCAATACTCAGATTTACAATCCCCTATCCAGCTACCATGGGTTATTATTACTGCTGATGTTGAAGGTAAAGAAATGCTAGAGTAGCCAGGCGTGGTGGTGCACGCCCGTAACCCCACACTTCGGGAGGCTGAGGCGGGTGAATTGCTTGAGTCCATGAGTTTGAGGTCATCCTGGGCAACATGGTGAAACCCATCTCTACTGAAAGTACAAAAAGAAAATTAGCTGGGTGTGGTGGCACATGCCTGTATTCCTAGCTACTCAGTAGGCTGAGGTGGGAGAAGCATTTGAGCCCAGGAGGTTCAGGCTGCAGTGAACTGAAATCATGCCACTGTACTCTAGCCTGACCAAGTGGAGTGAGACAGAAAGAAAGAAAAGAAAAGAAAGAAAGGAAAAAGAAAAGGAAAAAGAAAAAGGAAAAAGTAAAAGGAAAGGAAAATGAAAAGGAAAAAGAAAAGAAAGGAAGGAAGGAAGGAAGGAAGGAAGGAAGGAAGGAAGGAAGGAAAAAGAAAGAAAAGAAAGAAAGAAACAAAGAAAGAAAGAAAGAAAGAAAGAAAGAAGAAAGAAAGAAAGAAAGAAAGAAAAGAAAGGAAAGAAAGAAAGAAAGAAAAGAAAAGAAAAAAAGAAAGAAAGAACAAACACACAGACTAGAGTAGGCTGGGTGCAGTGGTATGTGCCTGTGGTCCCCGGTACTTGGGAGGCTGAGGCAGGAGGACTGCTTGAGCCCAAAAGAGTTTGAGGCTGCAGTGTGCTATGATCATGCGTGTGAATAGCTGCAGCACTCCAGCCTGGATGACACAGTGAGGCCCTGTCTCTAAGAAATATAAAAATTTTAATAAAAGAAATACTAGAGTAGATACAGGACTTCATTTATTGAAAATCTGATGTCTTTTTTAAACTGAGCTCATAGTTCTACATGACTTATTTGTTTCTGTTAGTGATCTGTTTACTTGTTTTTCCCACAAGTCTTGTTATCTTTACTGTCCAATTTTGAAGAAAAAGGTTTTTCAGGGAAGCATACATTGCATTATAGCAGAAGCACCTACAGTGCCTTGGAAAAAGTGAAAAAAGTTGCATAAATATGTGAACCCATGAAAAAATTGACAATTCTGCATGTGTTTGCACACACATACATATATAACATTTATGAAAGTATACACAAAAAACATAAGGAGTGATTGTATCTGGAAAGTGCATCTGGAGAGCTGAAGGGGTAAAGGGACCTAAACATTTTTCAGTTTATAACCTGCTTGAATAACTTTTACCATAATTACGAATTATTTTCATTAAATAAAGTCTAGGAAAATTTAAAAACAAACTGACCTCTAATAACCTTTTTTCCCAATGGTTCAGCTCAGTGCCCATACCACCTTGATTTTCAAGTTCCATTCCCTCCAGAACTGGACAATCAAAATGTTTTCGTGCTTCCTCCTAAACCAGAAAAAAAATCACAAACAAATATGGTACAAAAGTACCGTAAGATAATGGCAAACTTTTCATCACATGAATATAATAAGTTAACATTAAAGAATTACTTCATTGAGAAACGAGAATTTCTTTTTAAAATATGGTTTTTAATATAATTACATATTTTAATGCAGTCACACTCTTCTTTGCTAGGAAATTACTACTTCTCTTAGTATCTTTTCTTCTCTGAAGATTTTCACTTTTGTACCGTATAGCTAAAAAATGTTATAGACTAGGATGATTGACAGTTGTAACTCATGTCAATAACAATTTAGAATTTTTTTATTTTATTTTAAATTGACAAGTTATAACCGTATATATTTATGGTGTACAGTGATGTTATGATTTATGAATACAATGTGAAATAATTACATCGAGCTAATATAGCCATCATTTCAAATACTCATTTTTTGTGAGAACATTTTAAATTTACTCTCAGTAATTTAAATCTGTGCAATACACTGTTATTGACCATATTCACCACGCTGTGCAATAGATCTCAAAAAAAAAGAAAAAAAAAGTGTTACTCCAGCCTGTGATTTTGTACCCTTTGGCCATCACCTTACCATTTCCCCCCACCCCAGCCTCTATAACTACTACCCTCTGCTTCGGGGTTCAGTAGTTTTAGATGTCACATGTGAAATGCGAAAACATTAGGTATTTGTCTTTCTGTTCCTTTTTTAGCATCATGTTCTCCATTTTCACCCATGTTCTTACAAATGACAAAATTTCCCACCTTTTTAAGGCTGACTAGTATTCCATTGTGTTAGTGGTGCCAACTTCCTGTGCAGTCCGATATCTGAGTGTAACTGTTGATTTCCCCATAACTTAACTATTAATAGTCTACTGTGGACTAGAAGCCTTACCAATAACTGCAGTCATTTCACACATATACTGTATATTTTATGTATTATGTACTGTATTCTTACAATAAAGCTAGAGAAAATAAAATGTTATAAAAAATATTGTCAGGAAGAGAAAATATATTCACTATTCATCAAGTGGAAGTGGGTCCTCATAAAGGTCTTCATCCTTGTCTTCATGTTGAGAGGAGGAAGAGGAGGGATTGGTCTTGCTGTCTAAGGGGTGGCAGAGGTGACAGAAAGTCCACAAATAAGTGGACCTGAGCAGTTCCAACCTATGTTGTTCAAGGGTCAATTGTATATAACACACTTTCTTTACCCACTCATCTGCTGATGGACGCTTAGGCTGATTCTGTAATGTGGCTATTGTAAACGGTGCTGCAGTGAACACAGGAGTGCAAACATCTCTTTGACAAACTGGTTTCAAATCTTTTGTGTAAACAAGGATTGTTGGATCATATGGTAATTCTATTTTTAGTTTTTTGAAGAACTTCCAAACAGTTTTCCATAATGGCTGTACTAATTTATACTATCTCCACATCCTCACCAACACTTCTTATCTTTTGTTTCTTTTCTTTTCTTTTTAAAATATGGAATGCTTCATGAATTTGCATGTCATCCTTGCACTGGGACCATGCTAATCTTCTCTGTATCATTCCAATTTTAGTCTTTGTGCTGCCAAAGTGAGCACTCTTTTGTCTTTTTGATAAAAGTCATCTGACAGACATAAAATGACATCTCATTGTGCTTTTAATTTTCATTTCCCTAAGGATTAGTAATGTTGAGCGTTTTTTCACGTACCTGTTCACAATTTGCATGTCTTCTTTGGAGAAATTTTTTTATTTCTCCAAAGGTCCTTGGCCCATTTTTTAAATGGGCTGTTTGTACATAGCTGTTTGCATTTCTTGCATATTTTGGATATTAACACCTTTTCTGATGTATGGCTTGCAAATATTTTCTGTTTCTAGGTTGTCTCTTCACACTTTTGTTTCCTTTGCTGTGCAGAGGCTTCTCCATCTGATGTAATCCCATTTGTCCATATTTTTGTTGCCTGTGCTTTGAGGGTCCAATCCAAAAACTCATTGCCCAAACCAATGTCACGTAGTTGTCCCCTTACGTTTTCTTCTAGTAGTTTTACAGTTCCTGGGCTTAAGTTTATTTAATACGTTTGGAGTTGGTTTTTGTATATATGGTATGAGATAAAGGTCAAATTTCCTCCTTCTGCATATGGATATCCAGTTCTCCCAACACCATTTATTGAAGAGACTTTTTCCCATTGTGTATTCTTAGCACCTTTATTAAAAATCAATTAACTATAATTGGTTAATCATAATAAAGTCAATAAATTAATCATAATTTATTCTGTTCCATTCATCAGTGTGCCTGTTTTTATGTCAGGACCATGACATTTTAATTACTATTCCTTTGCAGCACAGTTGGAAATACTGCAGAGCTGGAGGCATCACACTGCCTGAACAGCTTTGTTCTTTTTGCTCATGCTTGTTTTGGCTTTTCTTTTCTTTTTTTTTTTTTTTTTTTTCTGGTGTGTTTGTGGTTCCATATGAATTTGAGGATTTTTTTTTCTACTTCTGTGAAAAATGACATTGGAATTTTGATAGGGATAGCACTGAATCTGTAGACTGTTTTGTGTAATATGGACATTTTAACAATACCAATTCTTCTACTCCATGAACATGGGATACCTTTATATTTATTGTGTCAATTTCTTTCATCTAGTTTTCAGTGTACAGGTCTTTTACTTCCCTGGTTAAATTTATTCCTAAGAATTTTTTTTTTTTTGGTAGCTATTGTAAATGAGATTGTTTTCTTAATTTCTTTTTCAGGTAGTTTTCTGTTAGGATATAGAAAACTACTAATTTTTGTGTGTTGATTTTGTATCCTACAACTTTTACTGTATTTATTAATCCTTACAATTTTTTGATGGAGTCTCTAGGGTTTTCTATATGTAAGATCACATCATCAGCAAACAGCAACTATTTCACTTCTTCCGGTCCTATTTGGATGCCTTTTATTTATTTCTACGGCCTGACTGCTCTTGTGATGACTTCCAATACTATGTACAAGTGGTAAGAGTGTTCCAGACCTTGGAAGAAAGGCTTTCCAAGGGCTGTAGCTCTTCAAAAATGTTAGGCTAATTTGTGAGATATTTTCATTCATGTTCTGACATTTAGATAGCGGTTGTAATACATAATTTCCAAATACTCTCCAATACTAGAATTCAGATATTCTATGGCTTTTAAAAAATTCATACTATCTGAGGCACTAATTGTGTCCCCATGAAGTCAAGCTAAACTGTACATGACAAACAATGTTATTAGTACAAATAAATGACCAAAAATGTTATTTGTTATTAGAGTATTGCTGCCCTGGTAAAAAGAGTCTGGAAGTAATCCCTACTCTTCAATTTTTCACTAATGAGTATAAGGTTGGCTGTGGGTATCTCTTATATGGCCTTTATTGTGCTGAGGTACCTTCCTTTTGTACCTAATTTGGTTAGTTTTTTATCATAAAAAGATATTGAATTTTGCTAAATGATTTTTTTGCATCTATTGAGATGATCATATGGTTTTTGTCCTTCATTCTGTCAGTGAGATGGATCACATTTACTGATTTGCTATGTTCAGCCATCCTGGGGATAAATCTCACTTGATCATGATGGATGACCTATTTAACGTGTTGTAGAATTCAGCTTGTTAGTATCTTGCTGGAAAATTTTTGTACTTATGCTCACCAAGAATATTAGCCTGTAATTTTCTTTTCTTATGGCCTTGTCCAAATTTGTTATTATAGTATTGCTGCCCTGGTAAAGAGTCTGGAAGTAATCCCTACTCTTCAATTTTTTGGAAAAGTTTGAGAAGGACTGGATTATTAGTTCTTCTTTAAACAATTGGTGAAATTCAGCAGTGAACCTGGTCCTGGGCTTCTCTTTGATGGCAGACTTTTATTACTGATTCAATCTCATTACTCATTATTAGCCTGTTCAGATTTTTTATTTCTTCATGATTCAGTCTTCATAAGTTGTATTTGTCTAGGAATTTGTTCATTTCTTCTAGGTTATCCAGTTTGTTGGTATATAATTGATTATAATAGTCTCTCATGATCCTTTGTGTTTCTGTGGTATCAGCTGTAATGTCTCCTCTTTCATTTCTTATGTTATTTGCATCTTAGTCTAACTAAAAGTTTGTCACTTTTAGCTGTTCAAAAAATCTATTCTGGTCAGACACAATGGCTCACACCTGTAATCCCAGCACTTCAGGAGGCCGAGGCGTGCAGATCACCTGAGGTCACCAGTGGCCCCTCTGTTGTGATACCTCTTAGGATCAGTGGTACCATTTCTATAATGATGGATCATTTGGTGTCTGTATTAGTCAAGGTTCTCCAGAGAAACAGAACCAATAGGATGTGTGTATACATCTATACATACGTACACATAGAGAAAGAATATGAGATGAGGGGAGGAAGAAATTTCCATTTTTCTTTTTTTTTTTTTTGAGACAGGGTCTCACCCTGACCAACATGGTGAAACCCCGTCTCTACTAAAAATACAAAAATTAGCCAGGCATGGTGGCGGGAGCCTGTAATTCCAGCTACTCAGAAGGCTGAGGCAGGAGAATCACTTGAACTCAGGGGGCAGAGGTTGCAGGGTGCCGAGCTCGTGCCATTGTACTCCAGCCTGGGAGACAAGAGGGAAACTGTCTCAAAAAAAAAAAAAAAAAAAAAAAGTTGCTCAGTAGAACAAAACCTTGCTCATTGGGTTCTATCTGTCCTTTAGAGATTTCCAGAGATGGGAAATAGCCCAAGAGCAGTGCAAAACTTTGTAAGTCAGAGAGCTGTACAAAGTCAAGGAAAAGGGGAAAGGAGAATAGCCATGGTACCCAAATATTTGGCCCAGATATTCTGGATGTTTCTGTGAAGGTGTTCTCTTGAATGAGAGTAACATTGCAATGAGTGGACTCTGAAGTAATGATCACCTTCCATAATGTGGGTAGGCCTCACCCAATCAGGAGAAGGCCGGAAGAGAACAAAGACTGACCTCCTCTGAACAAGAAGTCATTCTGCCTTTGGACTCCAAGGGCAACAATCCCCTGAGTCTCCAGCCTGCTGGCCTATCCCATCAGATTTGAACTCACCCACCTTCCACAGTCATGTGAGCCAAATCCTTAAAAGTCATCTCTTGGCCAAGTGTGGTTACTCATGCCTGTAATCCCAGCACTTTGGGAGGCTGAGGCAGGAGGACTGCTTGAGCCCAGGAGATCAAGACCAGTCTGGGCAACACAGTGAGACCGCATCACTACAAAAAAATAAACAAAATTAGCTGGGTGTGGTGGTGTGTGGCTGTTGTCTCAGCCACTTGGGAGGCAGAAGTAGGAGGATCACTGTGGCACAGGAGACAGAGGTTTCGGTGAGCCGAAACCACTACACTCCAGCCTGGGTGACAGAGTGAGACCCTGTCTCAAAAAAAAAATAAAGAAAGAAAATAAAAGAAAAAAAGAAATCTCTTCCTCCCCTCCTCTCTCGTATTCTTTGTGTACACATATGTATAGATATATACACACATCCTATTGGTTCTGTTTCTCTGGAGAACCTTGACTAATACAGACAACAAAGAAAATGATCAGTCATTATAGAAATGGTGTCAGTGGTCGTAAGAGGCGTCACACCAGAGAAGGCACTGGCCTAAAGCACTGGGTGGGATGGGAGCCGTGAGGGCCATGGACAAGTTTCCATCTCCTCAGATTTCTCGTGGCCCGTAGCTTTATTGCACTGCCTTTATGTGACTTTTCCTACTATCGGCTCTAAAATATTACAAGTTCTTAAACAATAACGATGAGTAAAGAAAGGACCACAGTAAAGGAAAAGAACAGATGGCTCATGAGACGTGAAGTTTGATAATACTTACAACAACACGAGGCGTTACCAGGAGATACACAGTGTGACGAACTATCTTATTATCTCGAACATCCCATAATCTCTCCACTTTTCGAACTACTTTATCACTCCATTGATATAATCCCAGACTGTAATTATAGAATTAAAACACAATTATTGTTGAAAGTTCACCATTTTAAATGTAAAAATATTTACATTTACTGTAAAAAGGCCTTATAAATATCAATATGAAATTAAAATATTTGAGAACCTTCTATGTACCAAGTCAGACAAAGTACTTGATAAGTATTTTCCTTTCTACATTTTTTTAAATTTAATTTTTTGGTTGGGTGCAGGGGCTCACACCTGTAATCCCAGCACCTCAGCAGGCCGAGGTGGGAAGATTGCTTGAGCCCAGGAGTTTGATACCAGCCTAGGCAATACACGAAGACCTTGTCTCTACAAAAAATTTAAAAATTCGCTGGGCGCAGCAGTACAGGCCTGTGGTCCCAGCTACACAGGAGGCTGAGGCAGGAGAATCACTTGAGCCCAGGAGGTTGATGCTGCAGTAAGCCATGTTTGTGCCACTGCACTCCAGACTGGGTGATGGAGCAAAACCCTGTCTCAAAAACAAAATAAATAAAATAAAATAAAATAAGCCAGGCATGGTAGTGTGTGCCTGTAGTCCCAGCTACTTGTGAGGCTGAGGCAAGAGGATCATTTGAGCCCAGGAGTTCAAGGCTGCAGTGAGCTGTGTTCACACAGCCGCACTCCAGCCTGGGTGACAGAATGAAATCCAGTCCAAAAAAATTTTTTACATTTATTTTTTATCTGCTATGTTGCCAAAGCTGGTCTCGAATTCCCGGCCTCAAGCCATCTTTCTACCTCAGCCTTTCAAAGCTCTGGGATTACAGACGTGCCACTGGGCCTAGCCTTGACAAGTATTTTCAAATTTCATCTTTTCAACAACCCTATGAGATTATCATCACTATTTTGCAGATAAAGAGACAAAAGTTCAGGGAGATGAAGTAACTTGTTCAAGTTCACATAGCTAGCACTTGGCTAAGATGACGATGAATTACTTCCTTTTGACAAGTGTACAGGATAAAATGAAACCAAGTTCACAGATATCCAAGTATATAAGGAAACATAACCAACAAAATGCCATATTAATTTAGTGGGAAAGTAGAATTTATCTAATAACTGTGCTGTGAAGCTGATTATCCATTTAGAAAAAAAAGGTTAAATCCTTTTTTCACCACATACAAAAATAAATTCCAGAAAGACAGAAGCAAAAATGACAGAGTAAAAATCTCTCAAAATTCTCTCCTCTATGAAAGCAATGAGAAAACTACCCAACTTGGTGAAATAAACTTCTTAAACTTTGGAAATTAATCAAAGATTTATAGCAATGCAGAAAGCATTTATTCATGAAAAATGGATGAATCTCCGTAGAAACAGGAGCGGTGTGGTGCGTTTCCATGCCCTTTCTCCAGCTTTTGGGCAGCCTTGAAAACCGACAGCCCACAATCATGGTGAAAACCAGTAATCTGACAGCCACTGTAGCAGGCAGAACAGGGTTAATTGGAAAAATGAATTTAAAAACATGCTCTAACTATATATCTACGAGAGACATAGGTTAGACTAAAGAACACAAATAGGTGGAAAGTAAAAGGATAAAAAGATATACTACATAGGCCAGGTGCAGTGGCTCACACCTGTAATCCCAGCACTTTGGGAGGCCGAGATGGGCAAATCACTAGAGGTCAGGAGTACGAGACCAAACCTGGCAAACATGGTGAAATTCCGTCTCTACTAAAAATACAAAAATTAGCCAGGTGTGGTGGCACATGCCTGTAATCCCAGCTACTCGGGAGGCTGAGGCAGAAGAATCACTTGAACCTGGGAAATGGAGGTTGCAGTGAGCCAAGATCATGCCACTGCACTCCAGCCTGGGTAACAGAGTGAGACTCCGTCTCAAAAAATAATAAAATAAATTTAAAATGAAAATAAAAAACTAGATGAGCATGGTGGCACACTCCTGTAGTCCCAGCTACTCAGGAGGCTGAGGTGGGAAGATCATCTGAGCCTGGGAAGATCAACACTGCAGTAAGCCGTGATCGTGACTGTGCCACCGCAATGCAACCTGGGCAATAGAGGGAGACCCTGACTCAAAAAAAAAAAGGGGGGGGGGGGTAAATCCAGCATAAAGATATAACAATTATAAACATATATGCATCTTACAAAAGAATCCCAAAATACATAAATCAAAAAAAATTTCAAACGCATTGAAGCTATAAATGTAAAGAAATCGAATAATAATTTACTAGAATAAATTTAGGAGAATATTTTTATAATCTTTTGAGGCCTTAAGCAACAAAGAAAAAAACATCTGAGTAGAGTGGCACGTGACCGTAGTCCCAGTTGCTTGAGAGACGGAGGCAGGAAGCTTGCCTGAGCCCAGGAGTTTGAGACCCACCTGGGCAATAGAGTGAGACCCTGCCTCAAAAAAAAAAAAAAAAAAAAAAGATAGATGAATTTAATGATAAAAAACTTAAAAACTTTTCTATACATGGCAAAAGCATGATAAATGAAGTAAAAAGATAAACAACTAGGATAAATATTTATAATAAGCATGAAAAAGGAGTAATATCTCTAATTTATAAAGAACTGCTACAACGTGATTAGAAAGGGAAAATTAACCTAAAAGACTGGACAAGGAAAAGTTATAGAAAATTACGATGGATATCAATTTTTATTTTTCCCTGTAACCTAAGTCATTTTTTTTTCTGGCTTATTCCCTAGACTACTTCTACCATTTTCCCTATAAATCTCTCATTCTCAGCAAAAGAACAGAAAACATAAAGAGGGTTTTCTTTTCCAACACTGTTTTATAAAAATTTCAAACATAGGCCAGGCGTGGTGGTTCATGCCTGTAATCCCAATACTTTGGACGGCCAAGGTGGGCAGATCACCTGAGGTCAGGAGTTCGCGACCAGCCTGGCCAACATGATGAAACCCTGTCTCTACTAAAAATACAAAAATTAGCCAGGCGTGGTGGCGGGTGCCTGTAGTCCCAGCTACTCAGGAGGCTGAGGCAGGAGAATGGTGTGAACTCAGGAGGCGGAGTTTGCAGTGAGCCGAGATCACACCACTGTACTCCAGCCTGGATGATACAGCAAGACTCCATCACAGCAAAAAAAAAAAAAAATTCAAACATACAAAACATTAAAAGAATTGTTTAATAAACACCCTTATAATCAATCAGCTCACCTAGATTCTGTAATTAACATTTTGTTGTACTTGTTATCACGTATCTGTTCATCTACCCATGCCTTCAAGAGGTTGTTTTTAATTCCTGTTTTACCATGGCAAGGCAATGTTTACACATAAGTAGTGAACAAAGCCAGCCAGAAAATAAAGTTTTTACCTTATTAATCACTCCAATCTCTCTTTACCATTCATACTTCAAGATTAACAGTTTCCCCAAATACAATTAAAGCCAACTCCAATTCTTCGTATCTGTAACAACTGAATTTATTACTCTATTATCTTCGTTTTTACTGGAAGGCTTCTCTTTTCTTTCTTGAGACAGTGGCTGTGTCACCCAGGCTGGAGTGCAGATGCGTGATCACAGCTCACTGCAGCCTCAACCCCCTGAGCTCAATTGATCCTTTTGCTTCAGCACCCCAAGTAGCTGGGACTAAAGGTGCACGCAACCATGCCCGGCTAATTTTTGTATTTTTTTGTAGAGACAGGGTTTTGCCACGCTGCCCAGCAGG
>NC_044391.1:118598953-118631488 GCF_006542625.1 Nomascus leucogenys | reverse complement strand
AGTCTGTAGAGATGCCGTCCATATTTAGGGTTTGCTTCATTAATAACTGGTCTTAATCTTTTAAAGAGGCTGGAATGCTGACAGGCGACAGCAGGAATGTGGCTTAACGGAGTCATACTTGACATTTATTATTTTTATTTATTTATTTTTTGAGACAGGGTTTCACCCTGTCCCCAAGCTGGAGCGCAGTGCCGTGAACACGGCTCACTGCAGCCTCCAACTCTTGGGCTCAAGCAATTATACTATCTCAGCTCCCCAAGTAGCTGGGGTTATAGGTGCCAGCTACCACGTCTGGCTAATTTAAAAAACTTTTTTGTAGAGACAGGGTCTCACCATATTGCCCAGGCTGGTCTCTAACTCTTGGGCTCAAGCGATTCTCCCCCCACACGTCGGCCTCCCAAAGTGCTGGAATTACAGGTGTGAGCCACCAGCCTGACCTCGCTTGACATTTAGAAAACAGTTTCAGATATAATGATGGTCTCAGGAGCAGCTGGGATCCAAAAACTAGAAGCAGAATATTTACCTCTGAGAAAATATCAACAAGGGAAGATTTATGATGTTCCTGAGTGAAGACTTTCTATTTTTAAGGGTGACTCTACTTTTACGTGCAAGTGGCCTGTTGAACAAAACCTGTACTGACAGGACTTTGGGGCTTCTGCCTGAGATCTGAGAATGATTTGTGCTAAGTGAAACTGAACATCTTACTTCCCTTTTCCATGTTTCAGTTTCTGCTTTGCCTATTTGTCTATTCTTCCTGCAGATGTCTGTGACATGCTTCGTGTGAAAGGTCCATGTAATTCTAATCACGTTTTAGGATTATTTTGATTTCCCTCTACCACTTCACGTGAGGGAGGCTGGGTTATTTTTTTTAATGTATGTAACAAACACTATTTACCACATGCCAGGTATTGTTTTAAGGTATTAAGATATGAATACTGCGTTAACTTCTTTAATCCCTATAACTATTGTATGTGGTCGGTACTACTGTTATCACTATGTCACAGATGAGAAAGCTGAGAAATGGACAGGGTAAGTAACTTGCCAAGGTTGTACAGCGAATCCCTGGCAGAACTGGATTCAAACCCAGGCAGTTCGGCACCAGAGCCTGCGCTTTTTTTTTTTCTTTTTTAGAGACAGGGTCTCACTATGTTGCCTAGGCTGGTCTCAAACTCCTGGGCTCAAGATATTCTCCAGCCTTGGCCTCTCAAAGTGCTGAGGTTACAGATATGAGCAACCATGCTGGCCCAAGAGACTGTACTTTTTTTTTTTGAGATAGAGTCTTGCTCTGTCGCCAAGGCTGGAGTGCAGTGGCACCGTCTTGGTTCACTACAACCTCCGCCTCCCGGGTTCAAGCAGTTCTCCTGCCTCAGCCTCCCAAGTAGCTGGGATTACAGGTGACCACCACCACGCCCAGCTAATTTTTTGTATTTTTAGTAGAGACGGGGTTTTGCCATGTTGGCCAGGCTGGTCTCGAACTCCTGACCTCAGATGATCTACTAGCCTCGGCCTCCCAAAGTGCTGGGATTGCAAGCGTGAGCCACTGCACCCGGCCTGAGTCTGTACTTTTAATACTTACCCTATGCTGCTCTCACTATGCTAATAGTGACAAAGGAAGTGTAAGATAGTGAATAAATTTCATAGCATTCTGTGCCTGTCATTCAGGCCAGTGGGATAGCTCCTTTGCAGAATCTTTTCCCGTGTTTTATTCTTTTTATGATTGCCTCTTAACCAAAAAACTTTAATCAAAACTTAATTTTAGTAGGGGTCATCCTCACAAAGTCACTCACGTCATTGTTATAGGCATACTGTGTTGGTGGCTGGTTAATTCAGAATGCGTGTTTAATGAGGCTTCATGGTACCGATGGCCTCCCTAGCTCCAGATACACAACTGGTAAATACATTCCTTGTGCTTGTTAATTGAGGCGTTGTGACTGGGTTACTGCAAACATAACCTTTCTATGGCCAATGAAATACCCAGTTCAGAAACAGTCTTCTTGATGAGATAGCATCATTTTTATTTATTTATTATTTTAAAGATAGGGTCTCACTGTGTCACTCAGGCTGGAGTACAATAGTGCAATCATAGCTCACTGCAGCCTCAAACTCCTGGCTCAAGTGATCTTCCCGCCTCAGCCTCCTCAGTAGCTAGACTACAGGTGTGTGCCACCACCCCAGCTAATTTTTAATTTTTTCAAATTTTTGTAGTGACAGAGTCTCACCATGTTGCCTAGGCTAGTCTCAAACTCCTGGCCTCAAGGGATCTTGCCGCCTTGGCCTCCCAGAGCACTGGGATTATAAACATGAGCCACTGTGCCCAGCCAATAGTGTCATTTTAAAAACGAAGGATCAGTATATTTTCCTTAAGTAGTTGATATAATGAAATGTGAATAAGCTTTAAAGTCAGATCTGCATTTGAATCCTAGTTCACAGATTTAATTTGGCTTAACTTGATCAAGTTACTTTACTTAACCTGCCTGAGTAGGAAGAATAAGGCTTTCCTGCCTGAGAAGTTTTGAGGATTCAATAAAAACAACGTGCATAAAGCTCCTGAGAGCCTGATAGGTAGGAGGTAGAAAAAATGTCGAATCCACCCCTTGCTAGTTTTTTTGAAATAAAGCGAGTGTCTCCCCCACAAGTGACTGTTTGCAAGGGTATCACTGGTCTTCGTCTTTCAGTGGCTCCTTCATCCGAGTTGAACACATTGGGACCTACAGTGTTGGCTTAGCTTTCCACTTCCCCCGGTAGTGTGCTTATGTGATGGACTTGCCTATTGTTTTCCGTCTAGCTATCACTCCAGCAAGATGCTGTGGAGCTTAGGGGTGATACTTCACTTTCCCTCCGTTTCCTAAATGCCAGTTATTTTGAGGTTGCCTGGTAAAACTACTACACTACGCTGGGCGCGGTGGCTCATGCCTGTAACCCAACACTTTGGGAGGCTGAGGCGTGGATCACGAGGTCAGGAGATCGAGACCATCCTGGCTAACATGGTGAAACCCCGTCTCTACTAAAAATACAAAAAATTAGCCGGCATGGTGGCGGGTGCCTGTAGTCCCAGCTACTGGGAGGCTGAGGCAGGAGAATGGCGTGAACCCGGGAGGCAGAGCTTGCAGTGAGCCGAGATTGCGCCACTGCACTCCAGCCTGGGCGACAGAGCGAGACTCCGTCTCAAAAAAAACCAAACTACTAGACTGGTAAAATGCTAGAGGAATGGTCTTTCTGGCATTGCTCTGTCTCCCTAGACCGCCTTGGCCATGCAGTCTGCTGCTGAGCGTGCAACTCAGGTACACGCACTGCTCAGTGTTCCTGGCACCGTGATCCAGATACAGTCAGAATTCAAGGAGTAAGGTCCGTTTTAGCATCTCCAAACTAAGCTTATTCCACTGACCAAAACCTGCCCTCCTCTGATCTCTGTTAATCGCATTTTCCACTCCCTCAACCAGCCAGAACGTCAGAGTGACACTGGACATTTCGCTCTTCTCCGTTCCCCATATCTAAGTAGTCACCAGGTCTAAAATTCTGTTCCTAATTTTTCTTTTGAAGCCTTCTTTTTCTCTCCATTTCCAAATATAATGGCTTATAGTACTAAAAAATCTAGGATGTATTATTGCTTCAGAAATGCTCAAATATGGGTGTTCAAATTAAGAATTTGTATCTGTCTCTGGCTCTGCTTCCTGATGTGTTGTTTTCATTCTCAGGTAGACTCTTCTACAGGTTACCGTAGCAACTCCAAGCTTAGCAATACTAGCAACAAGAAAGATGCAGTCCCAGCAGCTCCAGCAAAAGCAAAAATCCCGGGGCTGACTCTTTTTGGACTGACTTGAGTTATGTTTCTGTTCTTGTGGTCAGGGTATGGGCTATTTTGCTTCGTCAGGCCTAAGTTATGTGCTCAACTTGGGCACAACTAACTTGGGGCACATCCAGGGCGAATGGCGTGAGCCCGGGAGGCAGAGCTTGCAGTGATCCGAGATTGCGCTGCTGCACTACAGGCTGGGCGACAGAGCTAGACTCCATCTCAAAACAGCAAACAAAACAAAACAAAAAAAACAAAAGCAATGTTCAGTGGTTTTCCTATTGAAAATAGAATATTTTCTATGTCAAAACTCCTCACTCTGGTACTGAATCTTTTTTTGTTTTTTGAGACGGAGTCTCGCTCTGTTGCCCAGGCCGGAGAGCAGTAGCACAATCTCGGCTCACTGCAAGCTCCGCCTCCCGGGTTCACGCCGTTCTCCTGACCTCGTGATCCGCCCGCCTCGGCCTCCCAAAGTGCTGGGATTACAGGCGTGAGCCACCGCGCCTGGCCTGAATCTGTATGTTAGTACTTAATGAAGTTTCCAATTACAAAACCATGGCACACTCACCCACTCTCACATCTTTCTCGCCATTCTCATTCTTGCTTTTCTACACTCACTGCAGTACCTCCCTCTTTGCCTGGAGAGCTCTTAGTCGTCCCTTAAATGACGCTCCTTTAGAAGGCATCCCTCTCTATTAGAGCACATCTGACATCTGCCTTCATAGCATGGTTATGTAAGTACCCATTTCCCCCATTACGTTCTGAATTCTCTGACAGATGGGACTCTTCCTCTTTAACCGCTATAACGCCTCTTTAAGCACCAGTGCCTAGCGCAGTGCCTGACATGTAGTGGTGTTCGCTGAATATTTGTTTGAGGAATGAAGACGTGAACGTTGTGGTCATTCCTCTTACAGTTGGGCAGATGCTAGTGGAACTGTTGTCATTGGAAGTGCCACTTTCTTCCCATTTATCCTTTTTTCACATTTTTAAATTTCCTGTTTTCTTTCTTTCCCGTCCCTCTTTGATTATGCCAGGGGTTAACAGTTTACATAGAACTGGTAGCAAAGCAGGGTGATCACATGATTTTAAAGCAAACTAGCAATTGCTAGTTCGATTTTTAGTACAAAAATTACAGAAACATATTCTTGAAGCTCTTGGGGAAGCTGCTGTTGTCAGAACCCAGGAGGGGACTGCAAGGACTCTAAGCCTGAAGCTTTTCTCAGTATTCCTCTCCCCACAGCTGTTTCTGTTTTTTAAAGGGTTCTCACATTGTTGCCCAGGCTAGACTTGAACTTTTGAGGTCAGGCAATCCTCCTGCTTCAGCCTCCCAAGGAGCTGGTACTACAGGCATGTGCCACTGTGCCCAGCATGCCTTTACATTTAAATCATCTACCTGAAACTGAAAAGACTGAACACTTTGTCTTTCCTCCCGTGCCATTGCTATTAAAGTGGTGTGTGTGCCTGCTTTACCTTGTTTGTAAAGCATTCTGTTACCTAGACAGTATAAGATGAACCTGGTGAAGTAATAAGATTGTCTTTCTTACATGTCTCATGAAATCAGCCTTGTTGTGCTGCAGTAACACCTTGACAGTTTCTTCCATTCGTCAAGCAGATTTAAGTCTTTACCATGTAAAAGTCATATCCCGTATTTGAGGAAGTCCTTCCTAGCTTTCCTACTTCAGTGAGAGACCAACAGCATCAACAGGGCCTTGCAATCCGTGCTTACCCACAGACTTGACCTTGGTTTAAACGCAGTGGAGATACTCTTTGGATGTGGAACACTGTAACCAAACTTCATTATGCTGCAGACTGTCCAGTCCTTTACAATTTTTGGCAGAATTTTCTTTTTAAGCAGAATGGGTAAGAAGGCTTTATTCTAGGTACCCTTCCTGATTTTGTTGGATTTATTAGATTTATGCAATGGAAGTTCACAGGGGGAAAATGACAGAGAAAAGAGAATATTATTCTCTGCTCTATGTTAATGCTTCCCCTAGATTGTCGGTTACACCCTCCTCTGTGAAGCAATTGTTGTCTCCATTTTACAGTGAGGGAATTGAAGCTTCAGGAGTTTAAATGGCTTGGTCAAGAATGTGGATCTAGGCCAGGTGAGGTGGCTCACGCCTGTAATCCCAGCACTTTGGGAGGCTGAGGCAGGCAGATCACTTGAAGTCAAGAGTTCGAGACCAGCCTGGCCAACGTGGTGAAACCCCATTTCTACTAAAAATACAAAAATTAGCTGGGCATGGTGTCAGGCACCTGTAATCTCAGCTACTTGGGAGGCTGAGGCAGGAGAATCGTTTGAACCTGGGAGGCAGAGGTTGCAGTGAGCTGAGATCGCACCACTGCCCTCCAGCCTGGGCGACAGAGCAAAACTCAGTCTCAAAAAAAAAAAAAAAAAAAATAGAATGTGCATCTAGTTTGTGTGCAGCTAAGATTCAAATTCAAATTCAGTTTGAATGACTATGATGTCTATTTTCTTTTTACTGGGTGACATTTTCTTCCTGCTTATTAAAATACAAAAGATCTGTAATCCCAGCACTTTGGGAGGCTGAGCGGGCGGATCATGAGGTCAGGAGTTTGAGACCAGCCTGACCAACATGGTGAAACCCCATCTCTACTAAAAAATACAAAAATTAGCTGGACGTGGTGGCGGGTGTCTGTAATTCCCAGCTACTCAGGAGGCTGAGGCAGGAGAATCGCTTGAACCCAGGAGGCAGAGGTTGCAGTGAGCCGAGATCGCACCACTGCCCTCCAGCCTGGGTGACAGAGCGAGACTCTGTCTCACAAATAAAATAGGCCGGGCGCGGTGGCTCACGCCTGTAATCTCAGCACTTTGGGAGGCCGAGGCAGGTGGATCACGAGGTCAGGAGATGGAGACCATCCTGGCTAACATGGTGAAACCCCGTCTCTACTAAAAATACAAAAAATTAGCCAGGCGTGGTGGCGGGCACCTGTAGTCCCAGCTACCCGGGAGGCTGAGGCAGGAGAATGGTGTGAACCCGGGAGTGGAGCTTGCAGTGAACCGAGATCGCACCACTGCACACCAGCCTGGGCAACAGAGCGAGACTCCATCTCAAAAAATAAAAAATAAAAAATAATAAAATACAAAAGAAATAGAAGATACATAGTCCGTTTCCTTCAGGAAACAAGCTATATAATATTAAATAACAGTCTTAAAGTATTTTTAGAAGGAATGGTATCGCGACATCATATGCTTTTGGAGTTCTAATAAAGGAGCTATAGTGGGTCAGATTATTTAGAACCTTTTGAGAGAAAGTTGAGTTAGAGCTGGACCTGAATCCCTGAATGGGGTGAGAACAGGCATTCCAGGTGGAGAGCTCTGCATGAATAAAGTCATGGCAGTAGAGTGAGCTTGGCACGTTTGTAATAGTGTGTGATAAGGTCCCTGTACCTAACCTGAGGAGTACTGGGCAGCAAAGTCAGTATTTAGATTGGGGCCATTGATGGAGAATTTTTCACCTCCATGCTAAGGAGTTTGTTGGTGGTTAGGTTTCTGACATAAGGGATTTTTCATCCGTATGTTGAATCCACTGATTGTTGAAATTCAATACATTTGATGTTACTCAGGCATTAAATAGGTGTCGAATTACAAAGCACACCTGCAGGTACTGCTTATTCCCTCCTGGACATTAAGATTCTCCTTTGGCTGCGTGCAGTGGCTCACGTCTGTAATCCTAGCACTTTAGGAGGCCGAGGCAGATGGTTGCTTGAGCCCAAGAGTTTGAGACCAGCCTCAGCAACGTAGTAAGACTCCAGTCTCTACAAAAAAAAAAAAAAAAAAAAAAAAGATTCTCCTGTCAGCCATGAAATGTGTGGGACTGGCCAATGGTTACATTCTCCCAGGTGCCCCAGAGCTGAGAGACTATATAAGAGAGTCAAGTATGTTTTTCCTATAAGCATGTTATTTATTTAAAGCATATTATTTATGTAAAAAGGAGCACATTCAACTACACAGCCTGCAAGTTAAATACTAGATAATTAAAAACAGAAAATATATAGCCAGATAAGAAGAAAAAGTAAACACACATGTGATAGTCTCTCGCTACCTCAGTGTTACCAATAATTATTTCACCTAATTCTATTTTTTCTACCTGAAGGAAGAACCCATTACTTCTTTCCAGGAAGTACTTTCTGGCATTAAAAGTCCCAGGGGCACTTGCCTGACCACAGTCTTTCAACGTAGAAGCCCCAGATACTTGAGTATTTTAAAAATCCTTTATGGTGCTTTCCAGCTTCTGGTTTGTTCAGATTATTGATCCTTTTTTGTGGGAAGGGATTTTTTAGTTTTTTGTAGAGACAGGATTTTGCATGTTGCCCAGGCTGGTCTTGAACTCCCGAGCTCAAGCAATGCGCCTGCCTTAGCCTCCCAAAGTGCTGGATTACAGGTGTGAGCCACCACACCCAGTCTGCTGATCCTTTATTAATTGCTAGTATCAGGAAAGGCCTAAACAATTCCACTCTTCTCTACAGTTCCCCCATATTACTAAAGGTAACCACTAGTAACATATTATTTCTTTTCGTATTTTTATGTGGAGATCGTAAATCTAATTTTACATTCTGCTTTTTATACTTTAATATGCTATAATTAGCTTTAGAAACTTTTTGGTCAAAAGTTTTCATTCTTTGTGGTATTCCATCATGTGGATGTCACACCTTTCTTCCTCCACTTTGGGGATCAAATCATTACCTGACTTGGGACAACCTGACTTTCAGCTGTGATCCATGGGCCTGTCCCAGATAAAGAGCTTACTGTGGAAGGGACATGCCAGTAAGCTGAAGCTGTTTCCTTTACCACTAAAAAGAGTATTTGGGGATTGAAGATAGACCAATATGTATTTCTTACCTTGAATCTCACTTTGCAGTTGCATAGTACTTTCACTTATTTACTATTTATCATGTATTTAATATATATCACATATAAGATACTCACATGTCATATTTAGTGATTATGTTTTAGTTATGTATTAGTTATATAGTGTAATACTTTACAGAGTTTTGTAGCTTTTTACTTTAATCTTGAGTGTTACTTATTATAACATGGTAAGCTTAAGACTGAGTTGGCATCTAGGAAAACTGTTTTTCCCCAGATATACTTATTTCAGTTACTGAGGCATTTTCTGTTCCTCTTTAAAGGAGGGATGTGGTCAAGATCCTCCCAGAAGAAGGTAGTTGGGATTTTATTCTGAGATTGGCTTCATTGTGAGTTGATGAAAATGATTTATGTAGAGATGGGTTATACTCTCCCTGCCACTTAGGCCTGGTTCCATCCAGGCGTAGGTTGAGACAGTTAGAAAGATGTGCATTTAGTTTATGGTGATTAAAGGAGAACATTCTGTATAATGGCAGAAGTGGCTCTACCAAGAGCTGCTTTGAACCAGTTCACTTCCAAGGTCTTGATTGTGCTCATATAAAGATGACATGTGAATACAGGGTGATACCATTCAAATAACTATTACCAAACAGGTAATAGGAAAAACTGACCTTATCTGCTGAAAACATGGTTAAAGAATAGGGACAGGATATATAATACACGTATATATATATATGTGTGTGTGTGTGTATGTGTATATATATGTGTATATATATGTGTATGTGTATATATATATGTGTATGTGTATAATATGTATTTATATGTGTGTATATATATACGTATATATACATATATATGTATACGTATAGATATCGTTTTTTTTTTTTTTTGAGATGAAGTTTCGCTCTTGTTGCCCAGGCTGGAGTGCAGTGGCGCGATCTCGGCTCACTGAAACCTCCGCCCCCCAGGTTCAAGCAGTTCTCCTGCCTCAGCCTCCCGAGTAGCTGGGATTACAGGCATGTGCCACCACGACTGGCTAATTTTTGTATTTTTTTGGTAGAGAACGGGTTTTTCCATGTTGGTCAGGTTGGTCTCGAACTCCTGACCTCAGGTGATCTGCCCACCTCAGCCCCACAAAGTGCTGGGATTACAGGCGTGAGCCACTGCGCCTGGCCGGGAAAGGATATTTTATTTCTCCATTGTGATCTGTTTACTTGCATCTAAGATTCAGGCATAATGGTTTAATCAAACCAGTGTGTATGAGCTTCAGTTGAATTTAGTATTTCAACTCTCTGATACTGATAATTATATCATTAGGATAAATGATCCTAAAAAGATGAAGACACTAAAGAGATAGGCAATATAAAAAATATGTAAAATAGGACTTCAAAAATTCCAGATTTGGGGAGGAATGCAGTTAAAGTATAGGTTTTGTTTGTTTCTTCCTTTTCCTATCTTTATGATCAAACTTAAGTTGCTGTCAGTTTAAAATAACTTTTTATGGGCCTGGCATGGTGGCTCACACCTGTAATCCCAGCACTTTGGGAGGCTGAGATGGGCAGGTCACTTGAGGTCAAGAGTTTGAGACTGGCCTGGCCAACATAGTGAAACCCCGTCTCTACTAAAAATATAAATATTAGCTGGGTGCGGTGGCAGGTCCTGTAACTCTAATTCCAGCTACTCAGGAGGCTGAGGCACGAGAATCGGGTGAACCCAGGAGATGGTGGTTGCAGTGAGCTGAGATCATGCTACTGCAATCCAGCCTGGGTGAGAGTGAGACTATGTCTCAAGAAAAAAAAGAAAATTAAAAAATAAATAAAATAACTTTTTATAACTACAAAATGTGTTTTGTAAGCCTCATGCTGACTACAAAGCAAAAACCTGTGACACACCAAAATTGAAAAGCAAGGAATCAAAGCACACTACTAGAGAAAATCAACTGCCACAACGGAAGACAGTAACGGAAAGAAAGGAACTGTAAAAAAACTAGAAAACAAGTAACAGACCTTACTTATCGATAATTACCTTAAATATAAATGGGTTAAATTCTCCAAATAAAAGACAGTGACTCAATGAATTTTTAAAAACCATTCAAATAAGCCCCAACCATATGCTGCTTCCAAGAATCTCACTTCACTTGTGAGGACATACATAGACTTAAAGGGATGGAAAAAGATACTCTATGCAAATGGAAACCAAAAGACAGCAGGAGTAGCTATACTTATCAGAGAAAATAGACTTCAAATCCAAAGCTGTAAAAAGAGTCAATGGCATTATGTAATGATAAAGAGTCAATTCAGCAAAAGGGTATAACAGTGTGTGTGTGTGTGTGTGTGTGTGTGTGTGTGTGTGTGTTTATATATTAAGGTGTTCCCATGTTGGATGCCTGTATATATGCATGCATGCATCCAACATGGGAGCACCTTAAATATATAAAGTGAATATTAGTAGACCTAGATGGGGAGAGAAAGTCTGATACAGTAACAGTCGAGAACTCTGATACCCCACTTTCAGCAACGGACAGATCATGCAGACAGAAAATCAAATAAGAAACAGCAGTGTTAAACTATATCCTAGACTAAATTGTCCTAACAGACATCTATAGAACATTCTGCTCAATAGCTGCAGGATACACATTCTTCTCAGCAGCACATGGAACCATCTCCAGGATATATGGTATCATATGGTAGGCCACAAAACAGGTCTCAACAAACTTTTAAAAATTGAAATCATATCAAGTATTTTTTCTTTTTTCTTTTTTCTTTCTTTTTTCTTTTTGAAATGGGGTCTCACTCTGTCATCCAGGCTGGAGTACAGTGGTGCAATCCCAGCTCCACCTTTGCCTCCTGGGTTCAAGCAATTCTCCTGCCTTAGCCTCCTGCGTAGCTGGGATTACATGCACGCACCACCACACCTGGCTAATTTTTTTTGTATTTTTAGTAGAGATGGGGTTTCGCCATGTTGACCAGGCTGGTCTTGAACTCCTGACCTCTAGTGATCTGCCCATCTCGGCCTCCCAAAGTGCTGGGATTACAGGCATGAGCCACCACGCCTGGCCATTCAAGTATCTTTTGTGACTACAATGCAATACAACTAGAAATCAATAACAAGAACAACTTAGGAAACTATACAAATATGTGGAAATTAAACAACATGCCCCTGAACAACCAGTTGGTCAATGAAGAATTAAGAAGGAATTAGAAAATTTATTGAGACAAATGACAGTGGAAACACAACATACCAAAAACAGTGGGATACTGCAAAAGTAGTACTAAGAGGGAAGAAAATAGCAATTAACATCTACATCAAAAAAGTAGAAAGATCTCAACCTAATGTTGCACCTCAAGAAACTAGAAAACGAGGACAAACCAAACCCAGAATTAGTAGAAGGAAAGAAATAATAAAGAGCAGAGCAGAAATAAATGAAATAGAGAATGAAAAAATATACATATATATAAAAGATTAACAAAAGAGTTGTTTTTTTCAAAAGATAAAATTAAGAAACCTTTAGCTAGACCAAGGGGGAAAAAAGACTCAAATAAATAAGATCAGAGACAAAAAGGAGACATTGCAACTGACAGCACAGAAATACAAAGAATCACTAGAGGCTGTTATGGGCAACTCTATGCTAACAAATTGGAAAACCTAGAAGAAGTGAAGAAATTTGTGGACACATACAGCTTACCAATACTGAATCATGACGAAATAGAAAACCTGGACAGACCAATAGTGAGTAATGAGATGGAATCGGTAATGACTCTCCCATCAAAGAGAAGCCCAGAGCCTGATGTCGTCACTGCCGAATTCTACCAGACCTTTAAGGAAGAACTAATACCAGTTCTTCTCAAATTATTCCACAAAATCGAAGGAGAGAGAATTCCTCCAAACTCATTCTACAAGGCCAACATTATCCTGATACCAAAGCTAGAGAGGGACACAGGAGGAAAAACTACAGGCTAGTACCCCTGATGAGTATAGCTGCAGAAATCCTTCACAAAATACTAGCAAACCAATTCTAATCACTGCACATTAAAAAAAAAAAAAAAATCAGAAGATAGCCATTGTCGGTGAGGATGGGGAGAAAAGGGAACCTTTACACGCTGCTGGTGGGAATGTAAGTACAGCCATTATGCGACACAGTCTGGAGGTTCCTCAAAAAGTTAAAAATAGAACTACTGTGTGATCAAGCAATCCCAATACTGAGTATATATCCAGGGGAAATGCAATCAGTGTATCAAAGCGATATCTGCACTCCTCTATTTATTGCAGTGCTATTCATGATAGCCAAGATATGACATCAACTTAAATGTCCGTCAACAGCCAGGTGCGGTGGCTCATGCCTGTAATCCCAGTACTTTGGGAGGCCGAGGTGCACAGATCATGTGAGGCCAGGAGTTTGAGACCAGTCTGGCCATCATGGCGAAACCCCGTCTAACAAAAATACAAAAATTAGCCAGACATGGTAGCCTGCACCTGTAGTCCCAGCTACACGGGAGGCTGAGGCAGGAGAATCGCTGGAACCTGGGAGGCAGAGGTTGCAGTGAGCCAAGATCATGCCACTGCACTCCAGCCTGGGTGACAGAGTGAGACTCTGTCTTAAAAAAAATGTCCATCATCAGATTAATGGCTAAAGATAATGGGGTATGTATACACTATGGAATACAATTCAACCTTAATTCTTTCAGTTTTGGCAACATGGGTGAACCTGGAGGATGTTACATTAAGGGCAATAAGCCAGGCACAGAAAGACAGCTGTCACATGCTATTACTCGGTAATCTAAAAAGTTGTTCTCATGGAGGTAGAGAGTGGAATAGTGGTTGCCAGAGGATGAGGAGGGTTGGAGGGAGAAGGGGATGGAGAGAGATCAGTCAACAGGTCCATGGTTATAGTTAGACAGGAGGAGTACGTTCTGGTGCTCTGTTGCACAGTAAGGTGGAGAAGGGTATGGAGAGAGATCGGTCAACAGGTCCATGGTTATAGTTAGACAGGAAGAGTACGTTCTGGTGCTCTGTTGCACAGTAAGGTGGGAGAAGGGGATGGAGAGAGATCGGTCAACAGGTCCATGGTTATAGTTAGACAGAAGGAGTACGTTCTGGTGCTCTGTTGCACAGTAAGGTGGGAGAAGGGGATGGAGAGAGATCGGTCAACAGGTCCATGGTTATAGTTAGAAGGAGTACGTTCTGGTGCTCTGTTGCACAGTAAGGTGGGAGAAGGGGATGGAGAGAGATTGGTCAACAGGTACATAGTGATAGTTAGACAGAAGGAGTACGTTCTGGTGCTCTGTTGCATAGTAAGGTGGGAGAAGGGGATGGAGAGAGATTGGTCAACAGGTACATGGTTATAGTTAGACAGAAGGAGTACGTTCTGGTGCTCTGTTGCACAGTAAGGCGGGAGAAGGGGATGGAGAGAGATCAGTCAAGAGGTCCAAGGGGACAGTTAGATAGGAGGAGTATGTTCTGGGGCTCTGTTGCACAGTAAGGCGGGAGAAGGGCATGGAGAGAGATTGGTCAACAGGTCCAAGGGGACCGACAGATAGGAGGAGTACGTTCTGTTGCACAGTACGATGACGAGGGTTAACGGCAGTGTATGGTGTAGTTCAGAATAGCTGGAAGTGAGGTTTTTGAATGTTCTCATCACAGGGAAATGATAAATATTTAAGGTGATGGATATGCTAATTACTTTGTTGCGATCAATGCACAATGTACCCATTGTATACTATCAATATGTACAATTATGTATCAATCAAAATTTTTTTAAAAGGTGACACTAAATACGGTAGCTATGTAAATCAAATTTTTACAGAAGTTTTCTTCTACATGAGCAGATACCAAATATAGATTGTTTGCTGTATCTTAGAATAAAAGCCACATTCTTTTGTAGCTTTGGCACCTCAGGGACACTTCCTTGTGAGGAAGGGAAATTCTTCAGCTTTGTCCAGAGGAAATTATAGGTAGATCTGAGCGCTCAAAGTTTCTAAGATGTCAGTGCTAATTTTGGAATCAAAGCCCTAGGATGATAGAGTACTTAATGTTTGCTTTTGGGATTTATCATGATGTTCTTTTTTTTTTTTTTTTTTTTTTTTTTTTTTGAGACAGTTTCACACTTGTTGTCCAGGCTGGAGTGCAATGGAGTGATCTCAGCTCACTGCAACCTCCGCTTCCCAGATTCAAGCAATTCTCCTGTCTCAGTGTCCCGAGTAGCTGGGATTACAGGCATGTGCCACCACGCCTGGCTAATTTTTGTATTTTTTGGTAGAGATGGGTTTTCGCCATGTTGGCAGGCTGGTTTCCAACTCCTGACCTCAGGTGATCCACCCGCCTCAGCCTCCCAAATTGCTGGGATTACAGGTGTGAGCCACTGTGCCCAGCCTCATGATGTTCTTTAACAGTTAACCCTGTAAATCAGTACAGAATGAATCAGAACACAGGTATGCAGAGTCACGTCATGAGTCAGACTGATTCTCAGGCCTGTGAGACCGGATTGTAACCTGTTGGCACATGTGAAAACTGTGTCCTAAGAAATCAGAGGCTAGTTAGCTCTGAGGAAGAGGCATAGGAGATGCAGAGTCACTGGGCAAAAGTTGGTGGTCCATTGGCCTCTGCGATGGCCGCTTCTTACAGTATAAGCATAAATGACATTTTAGTGACCGCCTTAGTCCTACAGTTTCTGTCCTTCACGATGCTGTAGTTAGCGCTTGGAAATACAGGAAATAGGAAGTTGTTTTTGCCTTTTTTGTTTGGCAAAAGATGTCTGGTTCTGCATGGATGCCTTCATCTTTTTGTATATTGTGCAGGTACTGTCGTTGTTAAGAAATGGATCTTAGGCTGAGTGCAGTGGATTACATCTGTCACCCCAGCTCTTTGGGAGGCTGAGGTGGGAGGATCACTTGAGGCCAGGAGTTGGAGACTACCCTGGGCAGCATAGTGAGACCCCATCTCTACAAAAAATTTAAAAATTATCTGGGTGTGTTGGTGCACATCTGTAGTTCCCAGCTACTCGGGAGGTTGAGGCTGCAGTGAGCTGTGATCGTGCCACCGCACTTCAGCCGGGGTGACAGAGTAAGTGTCTCAAAAAATAAAAATGGATCTGAATGGGTTATACCCCTATAAAGTTAGGGTTATAAGCTACTTATGTGAGGATTGAGTGAGATAGTAGATGAAAATCCCTTTACAAAGCATAATGTACCATTTGAATGTGAAGGTTTTTGCTTTTTGTTTTTTGTCTTTATATTAGTATCGTTCATAACTTTAATTCTCTCAGAGTTGAGTTTTGCCCCCAAGTGAAAATTAAGAGGGGACAGAATGTTAGGATGTGGGGCAGGAGGCTCCTCGGTTTAGACTTTCTTTGATAGGATCAAGATCAAGTACAGCAAAGGTAACTAACCATTGGTGTAACTGATGCCCTTGCAGGAGGGAGCACTGGCAGTTGCTGGGTAATTTGAAGACGACGGTGGAGGGTTTGGTATCAAGCAACAGCCCCAACGTCTGGTCTAAGTATGGTGGCTTGGAGCGGCTTTGCAGGGACATGCAGAGCATCCTCTACCATGGGCTGATCCATGACCAGGTACGCAGAACTCCTTTTTTTGCCAGATTGGCTGACTCACTTGTTGAAAAGAAACAGTCACATTGGCAGGGAGGAGATGAAGGCCACTGGTCTGTGAACTCCCGAGAGCAGCTGTGACTTAATACATTTTTTTAATACACAGAACGTTTCACATCGTGTCTGATGGACCACAGATGTTAATGGAATGAATAAATCACTGGGTAGGACAGCAAATCAGCAACAAAAGATTAGGTCAACTTAAAACTTTCCTGTTGTTGCTGTAACAAGTAACTATAAACTTAATGGCTTAAAACAACACAGATTTATCATCTTACAGTTCTTAAGATCGAAGTCCAAAATGAGTTTCATGGGGCTGAAACCAAGGTGTCTGCAGGGCCGCACGCCCTCTGGACGCTCCACAGAGAATCCACTTCTTTGCCTTTTCCAGCTTCTCTAGGTTTCCTGCATTCTTTGGCTCTTGACCACTTCCTCCATATTGAGAGCCAACAGCATAGCACCTTCAAATCTCTCTCTGCCCCCTGCCCTTTTTTTTTTTTTTGAGACGGAGTCTCGCTCTGTCACCCAGACTGGAGTGCAGTGGTGTGATCTCGGCTCACTGCAAGCTCCGCCTCCTGGGTTCAAGCGATTCTCCTGCCTCAGCCCCCAGTAGCTGGGACTACAGGCGCCTGCCACCACGCCTGGCTAATTTTTTGTATTTTTAGTAGAGATGGGGTTTCACTGTGTTAGCCAGGATGGTCTCAATCTCCTGACCTTGTGATCCGCCCACCTTGGCCTCCCAAAGTGCTGGGATTACAGGCATGAGCCACCGTGCCGGCTCTCTGCCCCCTTTGTTTGTTTGTGTTTTGAGACGGGGTCTCACTCTGTCACCCAGGCTGGAGTGCAGTGACAAAATCATGGCTCGCTGCAGCCTCGACCTCCCGGGTTCAAGCAATCCTCCCACCTCAGCCTCCCAAGTAGCTAGGGCTGCAGGCGCACGCCACCACACCCGGCTAATTTTTGTATTTTTTGTAGAGACAGGATTTCACCATGTTGCCCAGGCTGGTATTGAATTCCTGGTCTCAAGTGACCCTCCTGCCTTAACCTCCCAAAGTGCTGAGATTATAGACATGAGCCACCATGCCCAGCCCTCTCTGCTTTCACATCCCTTTCTCTCCTTATGGACCATTCCTGCCTGCCCCCTCTCCTTATGACCATTCCTACCTCGCTCTTAAGGACTCTTAAAATTACACTGGGCCCACGTGGATAATCCAGTATAATCGCCCCATCTCAAAATCCTTAATCACACCTGCAAAGTCACTTTTGTCATAAAAGGTAACATTCCCAGGTTCTAGGAATTAGGATGTAGACATCTTGGAGGACCAGACTTAGCCAACCACAGCCAGGAAGCTTTTTCTTCTGAATCTTAGTTTTGGTTTTAAAACCATGCTGTTTTTTCAGAAGTAGGTAGGATAAAGGAAGAAAAACAGCCAAGGCAAAAATATGTTCACTTATTTCTGACTTTCATGCATGAAATGTTTCTACAGAATGAGAAGGTGGCCAGGCACAGTGGCTCACACCTGTAATCCCAGCACTTTGGGAGACTGAGTGGGGCAGATCACTTGAGATCAGTTTAAGACCAGCCTGGCCAACATGGTGAAACTCTGTGTCTACTAAAATTACAAAAATTAGCTGGACGTGGTGGCATGCACCTGTAATCCCAGCTACTCAGGTGGCTGAGGCAGGAGAATCGCTTGAAACCCGGGAGGCGGAGGCTCAGTGAGCCAAGACACGCCTGAGCGACAGGGTGAGACTCTGTCTCAACAACAACAAAGAATGAAAGGTGAAACTCCATGTGCTCAGTTACATTAAAGTACTTTTACTATGGGAAATCTTTTGTCTAGAAGCCAGTGTGTTCTAGTGATAATTAATTGCTTAGGCTTGATAAGATTGGTAGTAATTAGAATCAACGTCTCTTTCCTGAAACAAAATAATAGCTCTTCCTGTGATTCTTTTTGAGTTAGAATTTTCATCTTGTTCCCTAAATCTAGACTTTTGTTATTACTATCTTTACTTCAAATTAATAATGGGAAGAAAGAATTAATGTGCTTTCTTTGTGGAATAGTGAGACTTTATCCTCAAAATTCTGTGAAAACTAGCAGGCATAAAAGTGACTAGGGAAAAGAAGAGTTAGTAGTTAATCATGTTAACTATGACACGAGTAGTTAATAGGTAGTGTGGCTCAGGGTAGAGCCAGACTGCCTGGATTCAGTTTTCAGCTCCTTCATGTGTTAGCTGTGTAACCGTGGGCAAAATACTTAACCTCTTCGTGCCTTAGTTTCCTCCCCAGTGAAATGAGGTAGCATCTGTCTACCTCTAGGTTGGTGTGTATGTAAAGCATTAAGAGAATAGGAATAGCTCTCCCAGTATGTGCTATGATGAGGAGGAAGAGGAGGAGGGTACAATGACTCATTAAATTTTCCTCCTGGCATCCTAGGACATCCGAGAACCTATTTATAGAATACTGTCATATTTAGAATACCCTTTGAGTTTTACTTTATAGATACGTTGTTGATGCTTATGAATGGTAGTTTGATTGTAGCTTAAATTTTTAGAATATAATCTTTACTGTGTTGAGTTTCCTTTTCTTTTTTTTTTCGAGGATAGAGTTTCGCTTTTGTTGCCCAGGCTGTGGTGCAATGGCACGATCTCGGCTCACCACAGCCTCTGCCTCTGGGTTCAAGCATTCTCCTGCCTCAGCCTCCCGAGTAGCTGGGATTACAGTCATGCACCACCACGCCCAGCCAGTTTTTGTGTTTTTAGTAGAGATGGGGTTCTCCGTGTTGGCCAAGCTGGTCTCGAACTTCTGACCTCAGGTGATCTGCCCACCTTGGCCTCCAAGTGCTGGGATGACAGGCATGAGCCATCGCGCCTGGCCGAGTTTCTTTTATATCCTCAAAAACTTGTCATCAGCTTTGAGTTTTGAAGTGAGTAGAAATCCAATAATACTTAAAGGTTTTCTGGCTTTCTCTTTTGGCAGTTACTCCATTTTGCAGTGTTTTAAATAAATTTTGGTTCTGGAGAAGTTGTCAAGTGAGTCATTGGGTTTAGTATCCTCCTATTTAAAAAAAAAAATCAGACCTCACAAATACAGGCATAATTGTGTGTTCTAACTCACGTCTCCCCTGTCAGGGCCTAGTATAACTACCTGGAACTCTAAGCTCGTCTTTCTTTTTATCAGAATTTATTCTCCAGCCAGCAATCATGTTGGAAAAGAGCTAATCAACTAATTGGTATTAAGTATGTATACTTGGCTGGGCGTGGTGGCTCATGCCTATAATTCTAGCACTTGGGAAGTTGAGGCAGGAAGATCACTAGAAATTTGAGGCCAGGAATACAAGACCAGCCTGGGCAACACAGCAAGATCCTATCTCTGTAAAAAATTTTAAAAATTAGCCAGCCATGGTGGGTGCATGCCTGTAGACTCAGCTACTCCAGAGGCTGAGGTGGGAAGATTGCTTAAGCCTGGGAGGTTGAGGCTCCAGTGAGCTGTGATTGTGCCACTGCAGCCTAGACTGAGACCCCGTCTCAAAAAAAAAAAGCAAACCCAAACAGCAAAAAGCACCATCCTAGGACTGTGGAGGCAACGTTGTATCATAGACTGACAAAAGTCTTCGGAATCGGTTAGAGCCTAGATCAGAATCTAGACTCATTGCTCACGGCCATGGGAAATAAAGCGAACATAGCAGTTAAAATTACGGACTTTTTGAATCAGACTGCTCACATTTTAATCTCAGCTTCGCCATTAACTGAGGGGTGCTGGGCAAATTATATAACTCTTTTGTCTTTGTTTCTCTTTTTTTTTTTTTTTGAGATGGAAATCTCGCTCTGTCTCCCAGGCTGGAGTGCAGTGGCGTGATCTCAGCCCACTGCAAGCTCCGCCTCCCGGGTTCACACCATTCTCCTGCCTCAGCCTCTCCGAGTAGCTGGGACTACAGGCACCTGCCACCACGCCCGGCTAATTTTTTTTTGTATTTTAGTAGAGACGGGGTTTCACCGTGTTAGCCAGGATGGTCCTCGAACTCCTGAGCTCATGATCTGCCCACCTCAGCCTCCCAAGTGCTGGGGTTATAGGCATGAGCCACCGCACCTGGCCTGGAATTTTTTTAATGCAGTTCTGCCGTATGCCCTTCTCTCTTCTTACTCTGTGTATTTTCCTGAAGCAGTCTCATCCACTCGCATTGCACGATCACTCACCCATTGATGACCCCACCTCAGGGTTCAGCAGGTTCACCTCTCTGCTGAACTCTAAATCCAGAAGACTAGCTGTCTCCTGTACCTTACTGTCTGGCTGTCTTTCAGGCCGAGCACAACATGACCAAAACTAAACTTATGTTCTCTCATGAGATTGCCCTTCTTCCTATTTGTGGCATTTACCTACTCAGTCTCCAAGTTCAGAAACTTGAGAATCCTGCCAGCGTGTTTTACAGAACTCAGTGCAAGTTTCCCAGGTTGCTGGACCAAAATAGCTACCAGATTAGTGGCACTGCCACTCAATGGGTCAGGTACTTGTGTCCTAATAGCAAATGGGTTCTTCTCTTGGCCCTGTTACTAATATTAAACTGTCATCTAGAGTAATCACTTCACCATATTACAAGACAGTTTCACTATCTGTGCCTGAAAGAGAAATGCAAGTCAAATCAATGAGAATCTCAAATGAAAGCTGCTTGATAAATGCAAAACACTATTCACATATCTTGTTATAGTTATTAAAAGTGAGAATATCTGGCCAGGCACGGTGGCTCATGCCTGTAATCCCAGCGCTTTGGAGACTGAGGTGGGTGGATCACCTGAGGTCAGAAGTTTGAGACCAGCCTGACCAACATGGTGAAACCCCATCTCTACTGAAAAATACAAAATTAGCCGGGCATGGTGGTGCATGCCTGTAATCCCAGCTACTTGGGAGGCTGAGGCAGGAGAATCGCTTGAACCTGGGAGGTGGAGGTTGCAGTGAGCTGAGATTGCACCACTGCACTCCAGCCTGGGTGACAAAAGCGAAACTCAGTCTCAGAAGAAAAAAAAAAAAAGTGATAATATCTGTGAAAGTATCCGGTCATCAGAATGAAAAATATCAAAGCATATGATCATCTGCAAAATAGCAGTAGTATTTTTAATTTTTTCATTTGTTTTATTTTATCTTTTCTCTCTCCTTTTTTACGTGCCTCCTATCCTGAGAACCCCAGTAGTGTAGTAATCAGAAGCAGAGCAAATCAGGCAGATTTGTCATATGGACACACACACATTTAGCAACTGCAGGCTCTAGTGGGAAGAATCAAAGATCCGTGCAGTTTCCTTGCTGCTCTGTTCTGCCTTGTAAAGATCTGAGAATTAAAGTCTGTGTCAAGAACTTGTTTTCCCTTTCATTTCCTCCCTCTGAAAGATGAGGGCTTTCAAAGGTTTCAGGCTGCTGCGTCATCACCGAGCTATTCTGGGTGTTGTGCCCTTGTTGGGAGGAGGGGCTGATACAGTGATTCATGCTGCTCATGTCCCCTGTGGGCTTTCAGGAGGATGCATTATGGAATGTGAATTGTATTTTTAAAAATTCACTCAGGGCCTTAGGAAAGCTGTAACATCATGATCGTATTCTTAGAGGGATCTCATTTTTCTTGACAGCTGCATCTGGGCTACCTTTTTAGTCCTTCCAGAAGGCAAGGCATATTTGATAGCCTCTTTTCTGTTGCTTAGAAATGTGGAGACATTTAGCCCCTGAGATTGCTCAGCTGAATAGGAGAAGTGAAAGGATTCCTCCTTTTGCCACCATCAAGAAGAAACTAGTTCTTGGCAGCATAGATGGTCCAACTAAAAAAAAAATCAATAATAAAAAAAGACCTCTGTGGTTTTTTTCTGAGTATGTAATGTAGGTAATATATTTTCTTTGTTGAAAATTCAGAAAATACCAAAAAGACTTTAGAAGAAAGTAAATCTCACCCATAATCCCAACACTAAGCAACAGTCACCACTCTAACATTGAGGTATATTTTCTGCTTTTTTCTATGTATTTATGTGTTTTAAAAAATATATTAAGGTTGTACCATATCTATCACTCTATAACTTGAAAAATATTTAATTTTTGAACACTGTATTTTACGTAGCTAGATAATCAAAAAGTATAAAACTGTATACAGTGAAAAGTCTTGCTCCCTTCTGATCACATACGAAACTACCATTTACTAGTTTCCTTACAGATAATTTTTTTTTTTAATTAAAAATTTTTTTTAGAGACAGGGTCTCACTATGTTGCGAGGCTGGTCTCAAGCTCCTGGCCTCAGGCAGCCTCCCACCCTGGCACCCAAGGTGCTGGGATTACAGGCATGAGACACTATGCCCAGCTCTTCCAGAGAATTTTTATGCTTATAAAAGCAATTACCAATGATTTTCTTTGCTATACCTGCAAGTTTTTAAATATAAATAATAGCATACTGTAGTAACTATTCTGTATCTTGCCTTTTTCACTTAATATGTTTGTAATTCATCCGAAATCATTACATAAAGAGCTTCTTCATTCTTTCTTACAGCTGTCATTTTATAATATTCCATTGTACATATGTACCATCACTTATTTAGCCAGTCCCCTGGTGAATGGATAGATTGTTTCCAATCATTTGCTGTTAGTAACAGTGCTTGTATGTAAATAATTTTGCCCTTTACTGTAGGATAAATTCCTAGAATTCTTAGATTAAAGGGCATGTGCATTTGAAATTTTGATAGCTATTGCTAAATTACTCTCCAGGAAGTTATGTATATAAATATCCTCACCAGAGGCTGGGCGCGGTGGCTCACGCTTGTAATCCCAGCACTTTGGGAGGCCAAGGCAGGTGGGATCACGGGGCCAGAGTTCGAGACCAGCCTGGCCAATATGGTGAAACCCTGTCTCTACTAACAATACAAAAATTAGCTGGGCTTAGTGGCATGTGCCTGTAGTCCCAGCTGCTTGGGAGGCTGAGGCAGGAGAATCGCTTGAACCCGGGAGGCGGAGCTTGCAGTGAGCCAAGATCACGCCACTGCACTCCAGCCTGGGTGACAGAGCAAGACTCCATCTCAGAAAAAAAAAAAAGTAGAAGATTACACTTCTCTTAGCTTGAAAAGATATTATAAGTGTCATTGAATTTTTTTCCCTGTGAACTTTTTCCTATTTTATTACTATTTCAATAGATTTAGTCTTTTCCTACTGATTTATAGATGTTCTTTATTTATTGAGGAAATTAGTCCTTTGTAATGGGAGTTGCAAATATTTTTTCCTAGTTTGTCTTTTGATATTTTTTTTTTTTTTTGAGATGGAGTTTCACTTGTTACCTAGGCTGGAGTGCAATGGCACAATCCCAGCTCACCACAGCCTCTGACTCTGGGGTTCAAGCGATTCTCCTGCCTCAGCCTCCCAAGTAGCTGGGATTACAGGCATGTGCCACCATGCCCAGCTAATTTTGTATTTTCAGTAGAGATGGGGTTTCACTATGCAGGTCAGGCTGATCTTGAACTCCTGACCTCAGGTGATCCACCCACCTCAGCCTCCCAAAGTGCTGGGATTACAGGCGTGGGCCACCACGCCCAGCCGTCTTTTGACATTTCTTATGGTGGCTTTTACTGTGCCAAAATATCTGACTTTTAGTAAGTCAAATTAATCAGTTCTTTTATGACTTCTCTTAGGGCTTTGTGTGGTGCTTCGAAAGGGCTTTTCTACTGTGTGATTTTTTTTTTTTTTTTTTTGAGACAGAGTCTCACTCTTGCCCAGGCTGGAGTGCAGTGGCGCGATCTCAGCTCACTGCAACCTCTGCCTCCTGGGTTCAAGCAATTCTCTTGTCTCAGCTTCTCGAGGAGCTGGGATTACAGGTGCACACCACCACGCCCAGCTAATTTTTGTATTTTTAGTAGAGACAGGGTTTCACATATTGGCCAGGCTGGTCTCGAACTCCTGACTTCAAGTGATCTGCCTGCCTCGGCCTCCCAAAGTGCTGGGATTATGGGCATGCGCCACCACACCCAGCCTACTCTGCTATTATTAAGAATGTTTTCCCATGGTTTTGTCTATTACTTTTATGGCTTAGTTTTTTACATTCAAATTGTTCTATCTGTAATTTATTTGGAATGTATTTAATTTCCTATGCATTTGTATCAACTTCTCGATTTCTATTCTGGTGTGTTCTCTGTTTATTTGCCATCACCACTCAGTTTTAATATAGTAGCTTTTCAGGCTGGGCATGGTGGCTCACACCTGTAATCTCAGCACTTTGGGAGGCAGAGGCAGGCGGATCACCTGAGGTGGGGAGTTTGAGACCAGCCTGACCAACATGGAGAAACCCCGTCTCTACTAAAAATACAAAACTAGCCGGGCATGGTGGTGCATGCCTATAATCCCAGCTACTCGGGAAGCTGAGGCAGGAGAATTGCTTGAATCTGGTAGGTGGAGGTTGCGGTGAGCTGAGATCGCGCCATTGCACTCCAGCCTGGGCAACAGAGAGAAACTCCGTCTCAAAGAAAAAAAAAAAACCCGTAGTAGCTTCTCATTATGGTAGTGGGTAGTTCCTCATTCTCACAGCATCTGTTGGTGGTGGTGGTGATGGTGGTGGTTTTTTCCTCAACATTCAAACATTTGTTCTTTTATTTATTTACCCTGTGAACTCCACACCATTTTTCGATAAGAACAGGAAAAAACTTCTGATGCAACATGATCTAGATCACTAACTGATTGATGAAGTGAGGGAAATCAAGTAATGATAATATATGTAACTCAAACATCTTATTTTAATTTAAAACAAATTTATATCTATTCAACAATCTTAGGATATTGGGTCAAAGCCTATTCTGTGAGTATGGGCCCACTGATGGAGTCTGTATCATCTTTCTTATATAAACTATGCCCCTCATACATCAGATAGAATTTCCAGTTTCAATTTCTTTTATACTGAGCCAGCAATTTAAAAAATCCTGTAGTATGAATATAAAATTTTCATTTTTCGTTTTTCCCCTAACTTCTGAAAATCGTCTTGCCTCCACCTAATTCGGTATCAACTCTTTATAGTGACTTACCTTTATTGAAAAGGCTTTTCAGAGCATAGTAGTGTTTATAAATACAGTCATTTCTTCAGTGTGCATAATCATTACTTCAAATGTGAAATTATAACAAGTACAACTGACAGGAATAGGTTTGGGAACAAAAATAACTGATTCTTGGTAAGCCACAACTCAATCGGTGGGAGTAAAAGTGCATGTTTGTTCTAGAGAATTATCTATACCCAACTTGAGTGCTTCTTTGTCAAGGTCGGGAGAATTGGAAAGTCATTCTTTCAGCAAAGAATATAGCATTGCTCTTTTTTTTTTTTTTTTTTGAGTCTACCACTGTAGTCTTTTTTTTCTTTGTAGCATTGCTTTTAATGTGTATATATTACATGTGTACCCTAATTTAATCAGTACTCTACTGATAAATGTTCAAGTTGTTTACATACAGGCTGGGTGCGGTGGCTCACGCCTGTAATCCCAGCACCTTGGAGGCTGAAGTAGGTGGATCACCTGAGTTCAGGAGTTCGAGACCAGCCTGGCCAACATGGTGAAACCCCATCTCTACTAAAAATACAAGAAGTAGCCAGGCATGGTGGCGGACACCTGTAATCCCCGCTACTCAGGAGGCTGAGGCAGGAGAATTGCTTGAACCCAGGAGGCAGAGGTTTCAGTGAGCCGAGATCGCACCATTGCACTCCAGCCTGGGTGACAGAGCAAGACTCCGTCTTGGAAAAAAAAAAAAGTTGTTTACATATTTTTCTTTATTTGCTATTATAAAAAATGCTAAACATTCTTTTTTTATGTAAAGAAATTTATTAATAAAATTTATCCCTCTCTCTGTTCCTTTATGATTTGCACTTTTGTAGCAAGGAAAGACCTGCTGAATCAGAACTTGCATTATTATTATTTTTTTTTTTGAGACATAGTATTGCACCGTTGCCTAAGCTGAAGCACAGTGGCTTGATCTCAGCTCACTGCAACCTTCACCTCCCAGGCTCAAGTGATTCTCCTGCCTCAGCCTCCCGAGTAGCTGGGACTACAGGCATGTACCCCATGCCTGGCTAATTTTTGTATCTTTAGTAGAGACAGGGTTTCACCATGTTGACCAGGCTGGTCTCGAACTTCTCCTGACTCAGGTGATCCTCCTACCTCAGCCTCCCAAAGTGTTGGGATTACAAGTGTAAGCCCCTGTGCCCGGCTTGATTTGCACTTCTGCTTTTAAACATTGAAAGTTTTATCTGCATAGAAATCCAATACCCTTACTTTTCTTAGTGGATTTGTAGTTTTCTTTTTCCTTTTTAACTCTTCAATACAGCTGGAATTTATTCTGGAATTTATAAAATAAATCATATTTATTTTATATGATTTGAGGAGAATGCCTAAATTGGTCTACTTCTAGCCAGCCAATTTTCTCAACAATATTTCCTGAATAATCAATTTTTCCATTTTTTTCCCCAATGAAAAAGTAGTTTAAGGGTTTAAGTTAGTTTAAAATTTTGTCTGAAGAAAAGAAACCAATTTTACATGCTTTTCTTTTTTTTTTTTTTTTTTTGAGACCGGAGTCTTGCTCTGTCACCCAGGCTGGAGTGCAGTGGCGCGATCTCGGTTCATTGCAAGCTCCGCCTCCCGGGTTCACGCCATTCTCCTGCCTCAGCCTCCCAAGTAGCTGGGACTACAGGCACCCACCACCACACCCAGCTAATTTTTTTATATTTTTAGTAGAGATGGGGTTTCACCGTGGTCTCGATCTCCTGACCTTGTGATCCGCCCGCCTCGGCCTCCCAAAGTGCTGGGATTACAGGCCTGAGCCACCGCACCGGGCCACAATTTTACATGCTTTTCACTTAAAAATGACATAATCAAGAGACATGCTGGAGTTGATATCCCACGGCTGCCCAACCCTGGCTGGCCACTTAAAATCCACTCAACCAGATACCTGAATCCCTGCCACACTACCACCAGAATACTAAAGGTCTTCATGATGTTTATTGTCAAAGAGCCTGCACATCTGACATTTCCGGTTCTCACTTCTACCCTCCCAGTGTAGAGGCGAGAAGAAAGACTTTTTAGAAAGAAGCACCTCTGACTGTTGAGGTGGTTTTAGATCATGTATTAAGTTCTGATATATCTTAAGGTCTTTTTCAGGCTATTTATTTTGTTCCATTGATTGGTCTTTGTCTCTTTTTTGTTTGTTTTTTAAGACAGGATCTCTCTCTGTCATCCAGGCTGGAGTGTAGTAGCACGATCTCGGCTCACTGCAACCTCTGCCTCCTGGGCTCTGGTGGATCCTCCCACCTCAGCCTCCCAAGTAGCTGGGACTGCAGACAAGTGCCACCACACCTGGCCAAGTTTTTGGATTTTTAGTAGAGATGAGGTTTCGCTATGTTGCCCAGGCTGGTCTCAAACTCTGGGCTCAAGTGATCCGCCCGCCTCGGCCTCCCAAAGTGCTGAGATTACAGGCGTGAACCATCGTGCCTGGCCTTGTCTGTCTCTTGATACTTGTGCTAGGTCTATATATTTTTAATTATTTAGATTTTAGTTTTAATCCCTACCCAGTAGTTTCAGAAAAGGTTATCGAAAAACAACAATTGGGTTGTTATGGTACAGACATTTTGCATGTTGAGGCCTGTCCCAGTGCGAGACCATTTCATCTGGTCTGGGCATTTCTTTGCCTCCACAGCTGTTTCCTGACCTGGGTGGCGTGGAAAAGTAGATGTTTCCGTATTTGATTTTGCTTTTGCAGTAGGGGCTAAAGACATCCAGCTCTGGCTTTTAACAAATAGCTCTTTACCAGTTTTACGAATTATTTTGTAGAAAACAGAACGGTAGAGAGAAAGGAGTAGAAAACATTATTTTCAGCCGGGTATGGTGGCTCATGCCTGTAATCCCAACACAAATGACCCAAGGCGGGCAGATCACTTGAGGCTCAGAGTTTGAGACCAGCCTGGCCAACATGGTAAAACCTCGTCTCTACTAAAAATACAAAGATTAGCCAGGCGTGGTGTCGTGTGCCTGTAGTTCTAGCTGTTCCAGAGGCTGAGGCATGAGAATCGCTGCAACCTGGGAGGTGGAGGTTGCAGTGAGCTGAGATCACGCCACTGCACTCCAGCCTGGGTGACAGAGTGACTCTGTCTCAAAAAAAAAAAAAGAAAAAGAAAACATTATTTTTACTGTAAACCTTGTATATCATATGCATATATTACCTGTTCAAAAGAATGATTAAAATCATCTTTAACAATTATTCTTTAAAAGGGTAAACATGTCAAGTGTAGTATTCCTATTTTTTTTTTTTTTTTTTTTCTGAGTTAGGGTCTCACTCTGTTGCCCGGGCAGGAGTGCAGTGGCACAATCATGGCTCACTGCAGCTTTGACCTCCCAGGCTCAAGTGATTCTCCCACCTCAGCCTCCTGAGTAGCTGGGACTAAGGCATGTCCCACCACTCGGGGTAAGCTTTAAATTGTTTGTAGAGATGGGCCAGTCTACCTGGACTCAAGCAGTCCTGCGGTCCTTTTCCTGTCTCTGAATGCCAACCCTAGAACTAGATCTGGTCCAGAATGGTCGTGACTTGCTCATTGTGTGTGTTCCCTTCGCAGGCGTGCCGCCGCCAGACTGATTACTGGCAGTTCGTGAAAGACATCCGGTGGCTCAGTCCCCATGCAGCCCTTCACGTGGAGAAGGTAAGAATGAGAGCAGAGCGGCTGTGCTGGCAGAGCTGTGGCTCTTCACTGTTTGAAGCTCTGTCAGAAGAATCTTCTAGGCTCCGAGGAGGGAATATGTCAAGTTGCCTATCAGCTGACGAAAGGAAATTAATTATCCCTGTAGGGCCCGACTTTATTTGCTTAAAAAAAAAAAACATGCAAACCCATTGGTCCAGGCCACTTTTTCTCCTCTGGGGAAGGGAAAAAAGTTTTGTTATTTTCAAAAATGCCTGCATACATGGGACCCAGGGTGAAGCCTTTCAAAGCATTTGCCTTACCTGTCTCAATTTAGTTCTCAGGTCATTAGGCCTCAATCTTGCCGTATCTACCAGGACGTGTATTTTGACTCATACCCCTTTGCTTCCCAGTTCATCAGCTTGCACGAGAACGGCCAGAGCAGTGCTGATGGTGTGAGTGAACCTGCTGTTGCCGAGCTGTGGCTGCAGCACAGCCTGCAGTGCCACTGCCTCTCAGCCCAGCTCCGGCCCCTGCTCGGGGATAGACAGTATATCAGAAAATTCTACACAGGTAGGTGGAGGCCACTTAGGGTTGTTGTCTGTGCTTGCTCGTTGTCACCCACCTCACTATCCTGTCCCTCTACTACCAGGGCCTCCTATTTTTCTTTTTTTTTTTTTTTTTGAGATGGACTTTCGCTCTTGTCACCCAGGCTGGAGTGCAATGGCATGATCTCGGCTCACTGCAACCTCCACCTCCTGGGTTCAAGCGATTCTCCTGCCTCAGCCTCCCCAGTAGCTGGGATTACCGGCATGCGCCACCACGTCCAGCTAATTTTGTATTTTTAGTAGAGATGGGGTTTCTTCATGTTGGTCAGGCAGGTCTCGAACTCCCAACCTCAGGTGATCTGCCCGCTTCGGCCTCCCAAAGTGCTGGGATTACAGATGTGACCACTGTGCCCGGCAGGGCCTCCTGTTTTTCACGTGATGCCATAGGGATTCTACTCAGAAACATATATCCAGACTTACCTCTCACCTCCCAAGTAAGACACAATCCAACTTTATGTTAAGGTCGTCCCCTACGGCCACACACACAAGCCGTAAGAATAGCCACCATTTACCAGGAGTTTCCTGCGTGCCCGTCACTGCTGTCCAGTATCTTCACAGCAGCCCTGAGAGTTGGGCATTGGTGCTACTGTTTCCAATCCACAGGGCTCCAGGTGGTTAGGCGACTTGGCCAAAGTCACTCAGAGCCAGGATTCAAATCTGGATTTTTCTGACGTTGAAGCCTCTTGTCCCGGCCACTTTGCTGCACCTCGCGTTCTTCAGCCTCTCCTCTACTTTGTTTCTGATCTCCCTTCACCCTCCTCCTCATTCATCCTTACCCCTCCCTGTCTCCTTCCTCAAGCTTCTCTCAAGGCTCCCTGTTGGGCTCTATCACTGTGGCAGCTTTTCTCTCCCCAGATGCTGCCTTCCTGCTAAGTGACGCTCACGTCACGGCCATGCTGCAGTGCCTGGAAGCAGTGGAACAGAACAACCCCCGTCTCCTGGCTCAGATCGACGCGTCCATGGTAAAGGGGACAAGGAATTATCCACATCTGTGCTGGGTCCCTGGAGCTCAGCAGGATGTAACCCTCTACAGCAAACTGTTTTTTCACTTAGCCATTTTTGTGAGCTGAAAGGCTTGCATTTTTTTTTTTTTTTTTTTTGAGACAGAGTCTCGCTCTGTTGCCCAGGCTGGAGTGCAGTGGCACAATCTCAGCTCACTGCAACCTCTATCTCCTGGGTTCAGGCGATTCTTGTGCCTCAGCCTCCCAAGTAGCTGGGATTACAGGCGCCCACCACCACACCCAGCTATTTTTTTGTATTTTTAGCAGAGACAGAGTTTCACCATGTTGGCCAGGATGGTCTCGATCTCCTGACCTCGTGATCCTCCCGCCTCGGCCTCCCAAAGTGCTGGGATTACAGGCGTGAGCCACCGCGCCCGGCCAAACCTGTGGTATCTTTTGACAAAGGATACCAAGCCTTGACAAAGATCTGGGGAAAAGAGGGATGGTTCTGAATTGGTTAGGGTTTAGTGTCAGACCTGGCATAGCTTAAGTTACACTGGGTCAGTTTTTTCATGTTTTTTTCTTTGATGTAAAGAAAATTTTATAGTACAAAGAAAATTTGTTGCCTAAAATTAATCACTAATACTCCAGTCAGTGCCTTAGCTAGAATGGAATCAGAGTCCCCACTTCTTAGAGAAGCAGATCCCCTATCTCTCCAGATTCTTTTAATTAATTAATTAATCATTATTATTATTATTATTATTAGAGACAGAGTCTTTACTTTGTTGCCCAGGCTGGAGTGCAGTGTCATGATCTCGGCTCACTGCAGCCTCCGCCTCCCGGGTTCAAGTGTTTCTCCTGTCTCAGCCTCCCGAGTAGCTGGGATTACAGGTGCACGCCACCACGCCTGGCTAATTTTTGTATTTTTAGTAGAGACGGGGTTTCACCATGTTGGCCAGGTTGGTCTCGATCTTCTGACCTCAAGTGATCCACCCGCCTTGGCCTCCCGAAGTGCTGGGATTACAGGCGTGAGGCACTGCACCCGGCCTGATTCGTTTAATTTTGATTGTTGGTTACTATCCATTCAATACTTTCTACGTGCCAGCACGGTGCTATGTATAGTAAATGTATCATCTTACTGAATCTTCATAACCCTGTGAAGTGGGCGTTGATCTCATTTTATAAAGGAGGCTGCGAGGCACAGAGTAGATACGTGGTCCAAAATTTGGATCAAATAGCTGATAAGTGTCAGGGCCTGGATTTGAACCCTAGTCTGTCTGACTTCTGATTCCACGTACATAAGCACTTTGTTGTGCTGCCTCTGTAATAAAGTACTCCTGGTTTAACACCTGGAAGGATTCCAGTGCAGAAGCTGTGGTTTCACAGTGGTAAATTACATACTATAGTAGAAGGTAGCCTTGCTGTATCTACAGGCTCTGGCTAAAGTCCAGGCCTACTGCAAAGGTAGCTTCTACGGCATTTCGGCAGCACTGCGTTGCCCCCACTCTGAGGCCCTTTGTCCTTAACTCTGACACATTTTTTTGGTTTTGTTTTGCCTTTTAGTTTGCCAGAAAGCACGAGAGCCCACTCCTGGTGACAAAGAGCCAGAGCCTTACAGCCCTGCCCAGTTCCACATACACCCCTCCAACCAGCTATGCTCAGCATTCCTACTTTGGGTCCTTCTCTAGCCTCCATCAATCCGTGCCCAACAATGGCTCAGGTATGGGGACAGGAAAAAGTGGTCATTACATTTATCCCCAGCCCTGGAAAGTAAGAAGACTTTGTGGTTGCTCACAGGCTTGGAAAATTGAGCCTTGGGTTGGTACAGTTTTTCTTAATAAAGGACATCTTTATAAGTTATATAGTGACTAGCTTGAAATAATTCAGTAGAATCATGAAGTAACAGAAGAGAGAGATGTTTATAGATTCCCCTGGGTTTCTAATCCACATTGCCAAGAAGGCATTTCAATACTAGCTAACATTGAATGATTGCCAACCGTGTACTAGGCTCTGTGGTATTCAGTGTGTATGTGTTATCCCATTTGAGCCTTCAAACAGTCCTCTTACTGCTCATTTTTCAGATGAGGAATGCATACTAATAAGCAATAAAGCACTGTC